>NC_058131.1:597488340-597566848 GCF_016433145.1 Gracilinanus agilis
TCCTTCAGCAGTCTTTGGGGCTGCTTCCACTGCTGTGCTCAGGTCTGCACCGGGTCCTCACTGGAGGTCCAAGCCTGGGCTGGAGATCGTTATTCAAGCCTAGGGCACTGCCTTTGCCTGCGCTGATGCTCTTAGGGCCCTGCTTTCACCCCTGCAGAAGGTAGTGAAAGTCTGTGGGCTGGAGATCTTTATTCGCCCCTGAGGCGATGCCTTCAGAGCTTGGGAAAGGCCAAGTTTTAGGGGCCTTTGTCCCGGCTGAAGGTGGTGCCTTCACCCACATGGGCGCTCAGGGAAAGTCCCAGCCACCTCGGGTCCCTTGTCTTGCAGCGCACAGGTAGGGGCTCAGGGGCTGCCAGTGATTTTCTGGTTGCCCTAGTCCTGTTTACCCGCTTGTGCGGTGTGGGGGGTGGGGGAGGGGCTTCTTCCTCTCCTGTTTTAGTGTGAACTGTTTCACCCCTTTAAAGTGTGGAAATGCCCCGATTCTGCGTACCTTCAATGCTGCGCCCTGTTGTGGGGTTCCTTCGTTCCTCTGGACTCGTTTTTATTTCCCCTTGAGGGGTCCTGTGTGGCTCGGTCAGGAGAGATCCAGCAGCTGCTCCTTACTCTGCCGCCATCTTAACCGGAAGTCCAATCAGGTATTTTCTTTGTGACCTAAGGGACCATTGTGGGAAAAAAAAAGAATGAAAGGAGATCCATGGATTTTCTTTGTGAAATAAATCTGAATCTAGAACCAAAGTGAAGCTCAAGTTTGTTTTATGATCTTGTCTCATGAAATCTAACACTTATTAATCCTATTTTGCCCATTTTGTCATAACACAGAAGAGTAAATATGTTATAAAAAATAACTTTAGAATTGAATCATGGCTCCAGAAATATTTGATAATGCTAAAAAAAAGACTTTTAAATTTTAGGAGTCTCAGTTTCCTTACATGTAAATTCTAGGATTTAACTTTTTATGGCCTCTAAGACCTCTTTTAGTTGTAAGTATTAAGATCCTTAAATTGTTGAAAAGGACTTATTTTATTTTATTTTTAAAAACTTATTTTATTGTATTTTACATTTCTCTAATCACTAATGATTTGGACCTTTTCTTCATATGATTATAGATATAATTTCTTATTGCTGTTCATATCCATTTACTACTTATCAAATGGTCAGTGACTTGTGTTCTTATACATTTGACTCAGTTATCTATATATTTGAGAAATAAGGCCTTTGTCAGAGATACTTCATTTAAAATTTCCCCCAGTTTTTTTCTTTCCCTTTTAATTTTGTTTGCATTGGTTTTTGTGTAAAATGCTTTAAATTTAATGTGATCAAAATTATCATTTATAACTTTTAATATTTTCTGTGTCTTGCTTGATCATAACTTTTTCCCTTATCCATAGATTTGACAAGTAAACTATTCTATGCTCCCATAATATTTCCATGGTATCACCCTTTATTTCTAAACCATATGCTCATTTTGACTTTCTCTTGATATAGCATGTGAGATATTCATCTATGCCTAGTTTCTACCATATTGTTTCCAAATTTTCTCAACACTTTTTGTCAAAGAGTGAGGTCTTACAAAAGCTTAGATCTTTGGGTTCATAAAATACAAGATTACTATGTCCATTTATTTCTGTGTGCTAATAAATTAATGTTTTTTGGTGATCTACTAATATATTTCTTATCCAATATGAGATTTTTTTGATGTTTACCTTTTATAATATAGTTTGAGATCTATCTACCAATCTATTTATCTCTCTATAAATCTCTCTATATATGTATATGTATATATATGCACACACACACACACACACACACACACACACACACACATATATATATATATATATATATATATATATATATATATATATATAATTTGATATTGCTAGGTCCCCTTCCTTCATATTTTTTCACTAATTCCCTTCATATTCTTGTTGTTTAGACTTTCCATGTGAATTTTGTTAACATTTTTTCCAACTCTATGAAATAATTTTGGGAATTTTATTGGCATAGCACTAAGCAGGTAATATTCATTTAGGTACAATTATCATTTTATTGTACTGGCTTGCCCCATCCATGAGCAATTAATTTTTTTTGAATTATTTATATGTGATTTTATCAGTGTGAAAAGTGTTGTATAATCATTTTCATATAGTTCCTGTATTTTCTTGGAAGGTAGGACCTCCAGCCCCAGATATTTTACACTGTACAGGATTATTGTAAGTGTGATTTCCCTTTTTATTTCTTGCTGTTGGGCTTTATTGGTAGGGCATAGAAATCCTGATGATTTATCTAGGTTTATTTTATTTCCTTCAGCTTTACTAAAGTTCTTAATTGTTTTGATTTTTTTTTTTGCATGATTTTCTAGGATTCACTAAGTATACCATCATAGCATCTACAGAGTAATAGCTTTGTTGCATTCTTCCCTATTCTAATTACTTCAATTTATTTTTCTTCCCTTCTTTCTATAGTGAGCATTTCTAATACAAAAATAAATAGCACTGGTGATAATAAGTATCCTTGCTTCACCCCTGATCTTTTTGGGAAAGCTGCTAGCTTGTTCTCATTACAGATAATATTTGCTGATGGTTTTATATAGATTCTATTTCCATTTTTTATTCCAATCTTCTCTAGTGTTTTTAAAAAGGAATGAGTGTTGTATTTTGGTAAAAACCTTTTTTGCATCTATTGAGAAAATCGTATGGTTTCTGTTGGCCTTATCGATATAGTCAGCTGTGCTGACAGCTCTGTATTCCTGGAATAAAACCCATCTGGCCTTAGTATATGATCCTTGTGATATATTGCTATAATCTCCTTGCCAGTGTTTTATTTAAATTTTTGTATTAATATTCATTAGGGAGATTGGTCTTTAGTTTTCTTTGTTTTTGCTCTTCCTGGTTTAAGTATCATAACCCTTTTTATTCATAAAAGAAATTTGACAGAATTCCTCTTCACCTATTTTTCAAAATAGTTTAGATAGTAGAATTAATTGTTCTTTAAAGGTTTGTTAGAATTCACTTGTGAACCCATCTGGCCCTGGGGGTGTTTTTCTTAGAGATTTATTGATGAATTTTAAAATTTCTTTTTCTGAGATGGAGTTGTTTAAATATTCTATTTCTTCTGCTTATTTTGACTATTTTTATTTAAAAATATGAGTATAAATATTCATTTTTTCACTTACCTTACCATATTTATTGTCAATTAATTAGACAAAATGATTCCTAATAATTCCTCTAATTTCCTTCTCATTGGTTTCAATTTATGCTTTCCATTTTTGATACTGATAATTTGGTATTTCATTTTTTAATCAAATTAACTAATAGTTTATCTATTTTCCCCATAAATTTAGCTTCCAATATTATTTATTAGTTTAATAATATTCTTTCATTTTTTAAATCTCATCTTTGATTTTCAATATTTTCAATTTGGAGTTCAATATATTATTTTTCTAGTTTAAAAAATATTTATTTCCTTTCCCAATTTGCTTATTTCTTTTTTCTATAATTTATTTATTTAAACAAGTAAAGATATACATTTTCTCCAATGCACTTCTTTGGTGGCCTTTTATGAATTTTGATATATTTCCTTGATGTCCTTAATGAAATAATTTTTTCCATTATTTGTTCTTTGACTCATTCATTCTTTATGACTAGATTATTTGATTGCAGTTAATTTTTGGTCTTTTTTTAGCCCTTTATTGAATCTAATTTTTATTGCATCATGGTCTAAGAAGGATATATTTAATGTCACTGCTCTGCATTTGGTTATAAGGCTTTTGTGGCTTGTTACATGGTAAGTTTTTATTAACGTGTCATGTATTGATGAGAAAAAGGCATCTTCTTTTCTTTTCCTATTCAGATTCATCTAGTCCTGAGAGAGTTAGGTCAAAAACCTTATGTCATTTTTTTAACTTTTACTTTATCTGATATTATGATTACTATTTCTGCTTTTTTTTTTTACCTCAACTGAAGCATGAAAAATACTGGTCTATTTCTTTATCTTTACTCTGTGTGTTTACTTGCTTTAAATGTATTTCTTGTAGATGGCATATGGTTTCCTAATAACTTTTAATCCATTCTATTAACCTTCTTCCATTTTATAATTGAGTTGATGCCCTTCACATTAATTTATGATCACTATGTCTCCTCCATCTTATTTTTCCAATCTTTATCCTTTTCTCATTCTCATTTCAGCCTTCCCAATTTGGAAAAGTTTTGCTTCTGACTATTGTCTTCCCCCAGTTCACCCTTCTTTTTCTCTATTTCCTCTTCTGTTACTCATCCTCCTCTCCTACTTCTTGAGAGGGGAAGTTACATTTCTATAGCTAATTGTGAATGATATTCTTGCTTTGAGTCAATTCTGAAGAGAGTAAGTTTCAAGCATTTTCCACCACCACTTCATTTTCTCTTCCACTTTATTAACTCCTAGGTGCTACCTCATGTGAGAAATTTTATCTTCATCTCTCTCCTTTTCCTTTCTCCCAGGATATTCCTATTTCTAATATCTTCAACTTTTGGGATATCATCCATCATATTTATCCTAGTCCCTTCCATCTGTCTATATGTACCCCTTCCTACTCCTCTAATATTGATAAAGTTCTTAAGTACCTTAAGCAATTTGAATATCATAGATATCTTAAATATGTTCATTATCATTCTCATTTATAATGATGTGATTTTTTAGTTTAATCCCTTTTAATTCCTTGAGTTTTCATATCTGTTTACCTTTTTATGCTTCTTTTCAGTGCCTCATTTCACTATTGAATTTTATTTTCAGCTCTGATATTTTTATCCAAAATGCCTGGAAGTTATCTATTTCATTAAATATTTAATTTTCACTAAAGGAAAATGCTCAATTTCACTGCATAGGTGATTTTTTTTTGTAACCCTAGATTGCTTTCCAGAATGTAATATTCCAAGTCCTCCAGTCCTTTAATGCAGATGCTCCTAAATCCTATGTGGTCCTGACTATTTTTTATTTCATTTTATATAATAGTTAAATTGTTTCTTTCTAGATATCTGCAATATTTCCCCCTTGACCATGGAGTTTCAGAACTTGGCTATCTATAATTGACCTGGGAGTTTTTATATCAGGGTCTCTTTCAAGAGGTGATGAATGGATTCTTTCAATTGTAATTTTACCCTTTTGTTCAAATTTATCAGTTTCCCTTGTTGGTTTCTTCTAATATGTTGTTTATACTTTTTTTTAACATGGTTTTCAGGTAGTTCAATGATTCTTAGGTCAGGAGATCTATTTTCCATTTCAGTCCTCTTTTTTTTTTCACTGTTTCTACTTCTTTTTTTTTAACTTTAAAAGAAGAGTGGGAGTTTATTTTTATTTTTAGAAAAATTTTCAGTGATTACATGAGTCATGTTTTTACTTTCCCCTTCACCCCCTCAACCCCCCACACACCTCCTCTGTAGCCAATTCACATTTCCACTGGTTTTATTATGTGCAGTCAGTCAAGACTTATTTACACATTATTGATAATTACATGGGTGTGGTCTTTTCAGGTCTAGATCCCCAATCATGTCCTCATCAACCCAAGTGTCCAAGCAGTTGTTTATCTTCTGTGTTTCTACTCCTGTAGTTCTTCCTCTGAATGCAGGTAGTGTTCCTTTCCATAAATCCCTCAGAATTGTCTTGGGTCATTGCATTGCTGCTAGTACAGACGTCCATTATATTTGATTTTACCACAATATATCAGTCTCTGTGTACAATTTTCTTCTGGCTCTGCTCCTTTCACTCTGCATTAATTCCTGGAGGTTTTTCCAGTTCACATGGAATTTCTCCAGTTTATTATTCCTTTGAGCACAATAGTATTCCATCACCAACATATACCACAATTTGTTCAGCCATTCCCCAATTGAAGGGCATACCCTTGCTTTCGAGTTTTTTGCCACCACAAAGAGAGCAGCTATAAATATTTTTGTCCAAGACTGTTTATCTATGATCTCTTTGGGGTACAATCCCAGCAATGGTATGGCTGGATCAAAGGGCAGCACATTGTTTTCTATCTTGGTGTGTAAGGGTGAGGAGGTTTTAAGATTCGATCCGTCTATGCTGCCATCTTACCAGAACTCTCTCTGTCCTTTTTTCAATGATATATTTAATTTTTTTTATCTTTTTTCATTTTTAAAATTTAATTTTACTATTTCCTGACATCTCATGGAATCATTACTTTCTACTTGCCCAATTCTAACATTTTAGGTAATTATTTTCTTTCTTGAGCTCTTGTACTTCCTTTTCTATTTGCTAATTTTATTTTTTGAGAAGATGTTAACTTCAGTGGATTTTTGTACATCTTTTTTTACAAGGCTATTGACATCATTTCTTTTACCAATTATTCATCTATTTATATTATTATTTTATATTTCATACTCCTTTTGTAGCTCTTCCAGGATTTTTTTAGCAGTGGGGAGTGTTTGACACCTACTTTACTTTGAAGATTTAGATGTCTGTAATTTGCCATTTTTTTCTTTTTAATTTTAGTTAATTGATTAATTAAGAAAAATTTTCTATGGTTACATGATTTATGTTCTTTCTCACCACTCCTCTCAACCCCTTCCTATAGCCAACACAGCATTCCACTGGGTTTTTCATGTGTCATTGATCAAGACCTATTTCCATATTATTGATATTTGCACTAGAGTGATCATTTAGAGTCTACATCCCTAATCATAGCCCCATCGACCCATGTGATCAAGCAGTTGTTTTTCTTCTGTGTTTCTCCTCCCACAGTTCTTTCTCTGGATGTAAATAACATTCTTTCTAATATGTCTTTTAGAAATCTCTTGGATCATTGCATTGCTGCTAGTAGAGAAGTTCCTTACATTCAATTGTGCCAGTGTATTCATATCTATGTATAAGGTTCTTCAGGTTCTGCTCCTTTCACTCTGTGTCAATTCCTGGGATTCATTCTAGTTCACATGGAATTTCTCCGATTCATTATTCCTTTAGTACCACATTAATTTGTTTAGTCATTCCCAATCAAAGATCATCCCCTAATTTTCTAATTTTTTGCCACCACAAAGAGCACAGCTATGAAGATTTTTGTATAAGACTTATTCCTCATGATCTCTTTGGGGTATAAACCCAGCAGTAATATGGCTAGATCAAAGATTAGGTCGTCTTTTAAAGCCCTTTGGACATAGTTGGAAATTGCCATCCAGAATGGTTGGATGTGTTCAAAACTCCACCATGCATTAATGTCTCAATTTTGCCACATCCCCTCCAACATTTACTTTCCTTTGCTGTTATGTTAGCCAATCTTCTAGGTGTAAAGTGGTGTCTCAGAGTTGTTTTGATGTGCATTTCTCTAATTATAAGAGATTTAGAACAATTTTTCAAGTGCTTATTGATAGCTTTGATTTCTTTATCTGACAATTGCCTATTCATGTCCCTTGACCATTTATCAATTGAGAAATGGCTTGCTTATTTGTACAATTGATTTAGTTCCTTATTAATTTAAGTAGACCGTTGACAGAAGTTTTTGTTATGAAGATTTTTTCCCAATTTGTTGCTTCCCTTCTAATTTTGGTTGCAATGGTTTTGTTTGTACAAAACCTTTTTAATTTAGTGTAATCAAAATTATTAATATCACATTTTGTAATTTTTCTAACACTTGATTGGTCTTGAAATCTTTCTTTTCCTAAAGATCTGACAGGTATACTATTCTGTATTCACTCAATTTACTTAATGTTTCTTCTTTATATTCAAGTCATTCATCTATTCTGAATTTAGCTTGGAAAAGGGGTGAGATATTGATCTCAACGTAATCTTTTCCAATTTTCCAAGCAGTTTTTTTTTTATCAAATAGTTGATTTTTGTTCTAAAATCTAAAATTTTTGTGTTTATCATAGGCTGTCTTGCTGAGATCATTTACCCAAAGTCTATTCCACTGATCCTACCTTCTGTCTCTTAGACAGTACCTTATTTTTTAAAATGACCACTGCTTTGTAGTATAGTTTGAGATCTGGCACTGCTAGGCACATGCCTTCACATTTTTTTTTCATTATTTCCCTTGATATTCTTGATCTTTTGTTCTTCCAAATGAACTTTGTTATTTTTTTTCTAATTCACTAAAAAGTTTCTTGGTAGTTTAATAGGTATGTCACTGAATAAATAAATTAATTTGGGTAGTATTGTCATTTTTATTATGTTAGCTCATCCTACCCATGAATAATTAATGTTTTCCCAATTATTTAGGTCTAGTTTAATTGTGTGGAAAGTGTTTTGTAGTTTTGTTCATATAATTCCTGTGTTTATCTTGGCACATAGATTACTAAGTATTTTATATTTTCTAGGGTGATTTTAAATGGAATTTCTTTAACTCTTCCTGCTGCAATGTGTTGGAAATATATAGAAATGCTGATGATTTGTGTGCATTTATTTTGTATCCTGCAACTTTGCTGAAATTGTTGATTATTTCCTCTAGCTTTTTAGTTGATTCTCTAGGATTCTTTATGGACATCATCATATCATCTACAAAGAGTGATAGCTTGGTCTCCTCACTGCCTATTTTAATACCTTCAATTTCTTTTCCTTCTCTAATTGCTACTGTTAGTGTTTCTAGTACCAAGTTAAATAATAGAGGTGATAATTGGGAATCCTTGTTTCACTGCTGATCTTATTGGGAATGCTTCTAATCTATACTCATTGTAAATGATCCTTGCTGATGGTTTTAAATATATACTGTTTATTATTTTGAGGAAAGGCCCTTCTATTCCTATTCATTCAAGTGTTTTTTTTAAGGAATGAGTGTTACATTTTGTCAAAGGCTCTTTCTGCATCTATTGAGATCATCATGTGGTTTTTGTTTGTTTGCTTGTTAATATGGTCAGTTATGTCGATGGTTCCTAATATTGAGCCATCCTTGCATTCCTTTTATAAATCCCTCCTGATCATAATGAATAACCCTTCTGATCACTTGCTGGAATCTTTTTGCTAATATTCTATTTAAGATTTTTGTATCTATGTTCATTAAAGAGACTGGTCTATAGTTTTCTTTCTCTGCTTTTGATCTGCCTGACTTTGGAATCAGTACCATTAGTTTCTCCTTTAGAAACTTGGATATTATACCATTTGGTACATACATTTTTAGAACTGATATTTCCTCATTGTCTATATTGACTTTTACCAGGATGTGATTACCTTCCCTATCTCTTTTAATCAGATCTATTTTTATTTTGGCTTTTTCAGATATCACAATTGTGACTCCTGCCTTCTTTTTCTCAATTGATGCCAAATAGATTTTGCTTCAGCCTTTTACCTTTACTCTCTGTCTGTCTACCTGCCTCATATGTGTTTCTTATAGACAACATATGGTAGGATGATGGTTTCTAATCCACTCTGCTATTTGACTCTGTTTAATTGGTGAGTTCATCCCATTCACATTCAGAGTTATGATATTCACCTATGTATTACCCATCATTTTGATTTCCTCTCCTAGTCCTGCCCTTTCTTCTTTAACTTTTTCTTATTTAACTAATTTCTTATTTAACTATTATAACACCAGTCTTTTGCTTTTAATCAGTCCCTCTCTTCCCCACCCTTATTTTACTTCCCTTTCTCTGCCTTTCCTTCTTAGTCCCCTCTTATTTTTCTTTAGGCTCAATTTAAACTACCCCCACACACTCTCTCCCTTGTATTGCTTCCCTCCTCACCAGTCTATTTGTTACAGTTCTACTTCTCTATAGGGCACAAATCCATTATCTGCCTCAATGGATCTGATTGTTCTTCCATCTTTGAGTCAATTTTAATGCACATAAGAATTAAATATTACCTGTCTCCAACCTCTTTCATCCTTGCATTGTATTGGTTTTCTCCCCTGCTCCCTCTATATGCTTATTTATGAAATATAAATTTACCCAGTTTGTCTCTTTTCCAATTTCTCTTAGTATTATCCTCTTTTTTACCTCTAGTTATATATATATTTGACATTTCATACTATAGTTTTTCACTGATCCCTCTAAATATATTTCTTCTAGCTACCCTGATGATAACACCAATTTTTAAGAGTTACTAATATAATCTTTTCTTATAGGTATACAAATCATTTGATCTTATTGAGTCCCTTAAAAAAAGTTAGGTTTTTTTTTTCCCTTTCTTAATTACCTTTTGGTGATTCTCTTGAGTTCTGTGTTTGGGCATCAAATTTTCTGTTTAAGTCTGGTCTTTTCTTTAGGAATGCTTGGATGTCTTCTATTTTATTAAATGACCATACTTTCCCCTGCATGAATATAATCAGTTTTGCTGGGTAGTTGATTCTTTGTTGTAGACCCAGTTCCTTTCCTTTCCAGAATATCATATTCCATGCCTTTCAGTCCTTCAGTGAAGAAGCAGCAAGATCTTTTATTATCCTAACTGTGGTTCCATGATATCTGAATGACTTCTTCTTAGCAGTTTGTAATATTTTCTCTTTGGTCTAGTAGTTCTTGAATTCGGGTATTGTCAATTAGCAATTAAATGCAGGAGTTGATCTGTGGATTTTTTTCACTCTCCTCTTTTCCCTCTTGTTTGAGCATGTTGGGGCAGTTTCCTTGGATAATTTCCTGTAGAATGATATCTAGGCTTTTTCTTTTGTCATGATTTTCCAGTAGTCCAATGATTCTTAAATTGTCTCTCCTGAATCTATTTTCCAGGTTTTCAGTTTTGTCAATGAGGTGTTTCATATTTTCCTCAATTTTTTCATTCTTTTGATTTTGTTTCATAGACTCTTGCTGCTTTGTGAAGTCATTTGCTTCTAGTTATTTGATTCTAATTTTTAATGTCTAAAATTCATCCCTGGCTTTTTGGTCATCCTTCTCCTTCTGGTCTGCTTTTCTTTGTAGTTCATCTTTCACCTACTTTGCCTAGTTTTCAAGCTGATCAATATTGGCTTTCAAGACACTGTTTTCTTGTTTTGTTCATGTAGCTCTGTTTCCAGATGGCTTATTTTGCTTTTTAAGTTTTTTTCCTAATTGTTTTCAGCCTCTCCTAATTGTTTTTTGAATTGTGATTTTGAGTTCTTAAAAAACATGTATCCAATTTGCTGCAGTTTCTGTGATTTTTTTGGTGTTCCTTGGTCCTCCTCTGTTCCATTTGCTTTTTGTTCATTACCTGGATAGAAGATATTTATTGTAATTTCTTTTTCCTTTTTCTGTTGTTTATTCATATTTTTTTTCCTTCTTTGCCCTCTGTCAATGGCTGTAATCTTGCTCTTCTAATTATTTCCTGGATCTGTGGGTTTGGGATGCTCTGTCCTGGAGTAGTTTCTTCTCTGCTCTGCTGATTGACTAGGTTAGGTTGGTGGTATTTATGTGCCCTGAGGTCAGATCTTCCCCAGCTGGCAACAGAAGTTGAAGGTGTAGGTGAAGGTTTGAAAGCTGAAGGGATAGGAGGTTCCCACCCTTTTATCAAGGTGTTCTGTAGTGGTTATAGCCTTTGACCTTGGAGCTTAGTCAGCAAGGTTCTCAGTGGAGTCAGTTGGGGAGGTGTTTTGGAGATTGAGCTTCCCTGGCCTCTGAAGGCATCTTATCTATCCTATTGATAAGATTAAGCCAGTGAAGAGTTGATCTGCAGAGCTGGATGTGAGTTGAGGCCAAAACCTTGAGAAAGGGGTGGGTGGGAGATGGAGTATTTTGGCTGTGACTAGGCTGCCCCCTCTCTGTGTTTCTCCTATAACTGCCTCCCTGTCAACACCCTGAGCCTGGCACAGCTGTGCCAGCAAAGCATTCTCTTTAGACTAGAGCCCTTGCCTGCCTAGAGGTTCCAGTGACCACTGGAGACTCAGAGGCACAGTAGATGTGGGAGAAATCCTGGGTCCTTCCTTCTTCCTTTCTTTTGAACCTGAGAGTTCAAGAATTTAGGCTTTTTTTGATGTACCTTTTAAGTTGAATCCAGCAGGAGGATCCGCCAGCTCTGTCCTGTTGTTAGATTTTGTTTTCTGTCCCCTCGAATGCACTTTGTTTTTGATTGGTATGGAATAGCTGTTAGAGATGTCTGGACTTTTGCCATGTCTAAGAAGCCATCTTGACCTGTTCCCCAATTTGGCATTGTTGTGTTCTGAGTTTGTATTATGAACCTCCCTGTAACTAAGGTAACTTTCTATGATCAGTTTTTTTTTTCTTTCAGAGGGTACTATCTTAATTAATATGAATATTATTAATGATACTTTTGCAAGTTAGTATAACACTTTGTAGTAACTAAAGCAGTTAATTTTTCCCCTCAATTTTATCCAGATTAAATCAGTACAATTTTCTATAATTGTTTTCTGATATTTATTGATTCATGTACTCTCACTGCTTGCCTTCTCAAGGAAGAAACAAGGCCTAAAGATAAGGGCTTGAGGATGCATCTCTTTAAAGGCGTTTAAAGAGCAGTACTAGGCTACTCATCTGGGCTGCTAATAGTAAATGCAAAATTGCAAAGATAGAAAACTACTTTTATAGGTACTTTGAATTCAGAAAAAAATATGGGCCTGTGGATCAAAGTAGAATATAATAGAAATAAAGAATAGTTCTAGCATCAAAGATAACTGAGGATAGAACATGGAGATTACCCACCCCCCTGATTTTGTACTCAAATAAAACAGTTCCCAATGCTTATGAATGAATAATAATATAATTGGACCTCAATTTCCTTATCTGTAAATTGAGGATAAAATTTCTGCACTTATATACCTCATAAGATTGTTATGATCAAAATATTTGGTAAACTTCAATGAGTTCTTTTAATATAAATTTGTATTACTATTAACTAGTTTATATAGACTTAAGTTTTTGAATGAATGTAATAGAAAGAACACTGGTTTGGAAGTCAAAATATCTAAGTCTAAATGATGATTATTACTCCTCTGGCTTATAATCAGAGACAAGACACCTAATCCTACTTGGCCTCAGTCTCATAATTTGAAAAAAAGGAGTGTTTGGATTCAATCAGTAATTCTTAAACAGGGGTCTGTAAATCTTTGGGTGTGCATATGTGTGTGTGTGTGTGTTTATGTGTATATCTGTGTTTGTATTTAATAATTACATTTCTATATAATTTGTTTAATTTGTAATCCTATATAATTCACTTAATGCATTGTTCTGAGAAAGGGTCCGTAGGCTTCATTAGATTGCCAGTAAGATTTTTAACACCAAAAAGATTAAGAAAACTTGGACTAGGTGATCTCTAATCTTCTTTCTAGCTCTAAATATAGTCTTCTTATGAAGTTGGGATCAGCATTAGTCTCTGAACTTATAATTGAATTTTATAACACTTAACATATTGTTTATCCATTGTTATTACTTATTATTTGACATATTATTTTATACCATAATTTTCACAAGTATTAACATTTTAGCATTTCACAATTGTGTAATTAGGTTGATGAGTACTCCACCTATTAATGCCTATATCACAATCAATCTGTGCTTCAGTATATGTTATTCAAGTAGAGTATTTGTTATTTTACGGTAAACATTCATAATTTCTGGGCACTCTTGTAAGGTTCTTGGTATAGACCTGTACAGGCAAAGATCAGTTTTTGTAATCTGGCTTCATGGGCTGGTAAAAGGCATAAATTCAAGGAAATGGTATTGCCTTCTCTTTGTTGTATTGTCTTTTCTTGAGGGAAAAATGTAGGAAGGTGAGGTGGGGATTTTTAATTTAGTATGGCAATGGTGTAGATAGAGGAGACAGAGGAATTTTGAGAGAAAAATGCTGGTGTGGTAGATATAAATAATAAGCAAGTCTAGGAGCCACCGCATTGTCTGATTCTATCCATCAGGACAGAATGGGACTAGAACATAGGGAGTATTTAATCATTTTTTAACTTTGCCTATCAGAGAATTAGGGCAGAGAGTTTGTTTTCCTCTTCTCCCCTCCTTTTCTATCTGAAATGATGGATGTTTAAAACTATAGTCTTCTGGTTTTAAAGCTATTTACTTGCTGCTTTAATTAGTATTAACACAGGCCCATTTGATATAAAAATTTAAACTAATTACTTTTCAACTCTACATTAAAATTTTTTTTTTCTGAACAGTGTGGCCACAACAGAGAGGTATAGAGTGTACTTGAGACTGAAATACAGATGCCCAGAAGATACTGAAGTTTAATTATGGTCCAAAAAATACCAGACTTTCACCTGGCTGGGAGTCAAATTGGGAGAGAATCTCATGATGTTGATTTGTTTATACATAATTTGCTTTGATAAACTTTTCAAAAGTCAACTGGTATAGGTTCATTTTTTTCTTTGCCCTAGGACAAAATAAGTCAGAATGCCATTTGGTTGTCTGGAAAAAATCTTGGCTATCAAGATTTCCTCATTTACTACTTACTTCTCTCCTTCATATATTCTCAGATAACTCATGCAGGGATAGAATCCAAGGTAAGAACAAAGAACTATCAATTACTTGATGGGAGAAGGATAGCTATAGCTGTACCTATCTGGTGATTCACATGTTCCAAAGGTGGAGACCAAAGGAATGAGTAGACACCTATATCCAAATCCATACTCAGACAGGCACAGATGCTACATATATATTTTTAATTTGTATTTTTTAAATGAGAGAAACATTTCATTATGTGATAGCCTAAACTCTGGGGATAAGTTTCTCTGGACGTAGCTTTGCTTGTAGTAAGATCATCGTCATCATTTAGCATTCATATGAAGTGAAGAATGGTATTCAAACTCCATCAATTCCTTCTATGTGTTTGATAACCTTTTTTATAAGTCACATAGGGTGTTCTGGATCTTTTCATTCCTAGTAATAGTTGTCATTCACAGTTGATCATTATAAATTTTTACTGCTAAAGTGTTGCAATGTTCTATTTTTTTCTTACATAGATTTGTATTATTCATATAAGTTTTTCCAGGTTTTTTTGTGATTTTCTTGTCATTTCTTATAGGACAATAGTGTTCCATTATAATCAAATACCACAAGTTGTTTACCCATTCCTCCACTGATGGGCCTATGTTGATTTTCTAGTTCCTTGCCACCACAAAAGAGTTGCTATAAACACTTTTTTTGCACAAGTAGGCCCTTCCCCCCATCTTTTATTTCTTTGGGATATATGCCTGGTAGTGGTATTGCAGGGTCACAGGTATGCAGAGTTTGATGGCTTTTTGGGCATGGTTCAAAATTACTCTCCAGAATGGTTATATAAGTTCACAACTCCATCAATAATATATTAATGCACGAACTTTCCCACATCTCCAACTTTTATTATTTTCCTTTTTTGTCATATTAACCAATCTAATTTGGGTGAAGTAGCATCTCAGAGTTCTTTCAATTTGCATTTATTTAATTAATGTTGATTTGGAGCATTTTTGATATGACTAAAGTTAGTTTTAATTTCTTTGAGAACATTCTTTTTATGTGGATATTTTAAAAAATTGATATACCTGGAGAAGAAAAAGCAGAAAAGGCAGGTAAAAATAAAGTTCACTCCCCCCTAAAAATGGTACTACAAAATTACATGGAGAGAAATGTCATAAACGTTGTTATGAGAAGACTTCTGTAAATTTTGTTGTTGTTGTTGTTGGGGAGGATAGAAGAATGATTTAGTCTGAAGGAGTAAATCACTATTGATTCAGAGATGGAAGATCCAGGTCCAGATCCCATTCTTGCCACATATGCTGTGATCTGTTATTTAATCTTTCTTGACCTCAGTTCCCCAGAATCGAAGAATCCGAAAGTTTAAAGGGATCTTATAGTTATGTAGTTCAATGAATCAATTTACTACCTATAAATATGAGTGGTTGGACTAGATCACAGGGTAATCAAATTAGAGCTGAAAGACAGGTTAGTGATCATAGAGTCTAGTCCTTTCATTTTATGTATGAGGAAGTTAAGACCTAGAGAACTTAATTCCTTTGTCCAAGGTCATTCAGATCATAATTGGGAGAGCTGAGGTTTGAACCTATGCTCTTTTAGTCCAAAATCTCACCTTTCCCCTTGTTTTATGATGTTTTTCAGTATTTAAGGCCCAATAAAACAACTTAGATTCCTTATAGATGACCTAGAAAATCCCTTCTGGTCTAAAATTATCATCTTGTGATGGCCAGGGAAGAACAAAGATGAAGATGTCTACGAGTCTAAACTTTCCAATCTCTCAAAATTACAACACACTTGACTCTCTTTCAGGATTCTAGTTTAATCTCTTTTATCTATTGAACCTAAGTACACTATGAAGTCCCAAGGATGATTTCTCTGAAATAGGTACTCTAGCTACTGAAGCAGTTATGTTCTGTATTGCTGAAATGTGCCTCATATAATAAGTGGCACTAGACACAAGAACAGAAGCATATGAATAAACTCTATGTTGCGGAATCCAAACCAGAAGCTTGAGCCAGCAATAATTTGGAAGGCACTTGACAAACAAAACAAGAGGTTTGTGAAAATAAGGTTGTGCTTTGCAATGATTTTCAGCTGATTTTATGCAAAAAAGAAACCAAAAGTTCAGAGTATCAAGACACATGAGATTTAAGTTCCTGAAATCCCAGTAGGCCTTATTATGTCTGGAATGAGGAAAATGATACCTAGTTTGGGGCGAGAAAAGCTGCTGTTCTTGATATCAGGATAATAGTGACAGAGATGGTGTGAAATAAACCAGGCAACTTCTAATGCTTACTTTTTTCAAATCTTTTTGTGTCCAACATCAGAGACCTCACTCAGTCTCCCCATCTTACTGTATTTCCTTCTGACTTCAAAGATTATGTTGTACCTCATCCCACTAGCAGCTTGTTATGCAAATAGGGGAAGAAATAGACAAATATCCCTTAGGAAAGTATTTTATTCTAAGTATCCATGTATGGCAAGAGTTGTCTTCCAATCTTGATCTTTATTTTCAAATTTAAAAAATGGACATACTATTTGATATTCATCCCATTTCTTGTCAGGATGGTAACTTTTTTATTTTGAATATTTTCACATAGTTACAATTTTCATGTTTTTTCATTCTCCTCCAAACCCACTAATCCCCCTTAGCTAATGCACAGTTCCACTGGATATTACATGTATCATTGATTAAGACCTAATTCCATATTATTGATAGTTGGGCTAGAGTTATCGTTTAGTGTCTACATCCCCAATAATATCCACATCAGCCTATGTGTTCAAGGTGTTGTTTTTCTTAAGTGTTTCTCCTCTGACAGTTCTTCCTCTGAATGTGGCTAGTTTTCTTTCTCTTTAGTCCCTCAGCCTTACTCTGAATTCTTGCATTGCTGCTAGTAGAGAAGTCCATTATGTTCAATTGTACCACAGTGTATCAGTGTCTGTGTAGAATGTTCTCCTGGAACTGCTCCTTTTACTCTGTATCAAATCCTACAGGTCATTCCAGTTCACATGGAATTCCTCTAATTCTTTATTCCTTTGAGCACAATAGTATTCCATCATCAACAGATACCACAATTTGTTCAGCCATTCCCCAATCGAAGGACATTCTCTCATTTTCCAATTTTTTGCCACCACAAAGAGCACAGCTATAAATATTTTTCTACAAGTTTTATTTTTCCCTATGATCTCTTTGGGGTATAAAGCCAGCAGTGGTATGGCTGGATCAAAGGGCAGATAGTCTTTCAAAGCCCTTTGAGCATAGTTCCAAATTGCCATCCAGAATGGTTGGATCAATTCACAACTCCATCAGCAATTCATTAATGTCCCAATTTTGCCACATCCTCTCCAACATTCATTACTCTCCCCTGCTGTCACTTCAGCTAATCTGCTAGGTGTGAGGTGATACCTCAGAGTTGTTTTGATTTGCATTTCTCTAATTATTAGAGATTTAGAGCAATTTCTCATGTGCTTATTGATAGTTTTGATTTCTTTATCTGAAAATTGCCTATTCATGTCACTTGCCCATTTATCAATTTGGGGATGGCTTGCTTTTTTGTACAATTGATTTAGCTCCTTGTATATTTGAGTAATTAGGCCTTTGTTTTTATTTTATGTATTTATATATATATATGCATACATATATGTATATTTATGTATATATGTATTTATAACGAAATAATAAAAGTTATTTTGTTATAAAGGTTTTCCCCAATTTGTTGAACCCCTTCTAATTTTAGTAGCATTGTTTTTTCTGTACAAAAACTTTTTAGTTTAATGTAGTCAAAATTATTTATTTTATATTTTCTAATTTTTTCTAACTCTTGCTTGCTTTTAAAATCATTCCTTTCCCAGAGATCTGACAAGCATACTATTCTGTGCTTACCTAATTTACTTATAGTTTCCTTCTTTATATTCAAGTCATTCACCCATTCTGATTTTATCTTGTTATAGGGTATGAGATGTTGATTTAGACCCAATCTCTCCCATATTGTTTCCCAATTTTCCCAGCAGTTTTTGTCAAATGGTGGGTTTTTGTCCCAAATGCTGGGTTCTTTGGGTTTATTGTAGACTATCTTGCTGAGGTTGCTTACCCCTAGTCTATTCCACTCTTCCTCCCTTCTGTCTCTTCACCAGTACCATATTATTGTTTTGATGACTACTGCTTTATAGTACAGTTTAAGATCTAGTGCTGCATAGGCTACTTCCTTCATATTTTTTTTCATTATTTCCATTGATGTTCTTGGTCTTTGTTCTTCCAAATGAACTTTGTTATAGTTTTTTCTAATCCATTAAATTTTTTTTGGTAGTTTGATAGGCATAGCACTAAATAAGTAAATTAATTTGGGTAGGATGGTCATTTTTACTATTTTAGCTCATGCTACCCATGAGCACTCAATACTTTTCCAGTTGTTTAGATCTAATTTTAATTGTATGGAAAGGGTTTTATAGTTGTGTTTATATAATTCTTGTGTTTGTCTTGGCAGATAGATTCCTAAGTATTTTATATTTTCTAGGGTGATTTTAAATAGAATTTCTCTGACTCTTCCTGCTGCAATGTGTTGGAAATATAAAGAAATGCTGATGATTTATGTCCATTTATTTTGTATACTGCAACTTTCTAAAGTTGTTGATTATTTCCACCAGCTTTTTAGTTGATTCTCTAGGATTTTTTAAGTAGACCATCATACAATCTTCAAAGAGTGATAGCTTTGTCTCCCCACTGCCTATTTTAATACCTCCTATTTCTTTTTCTTCTCTAATTGCTACTGCGAGTTTTTCTGTACAATGTTAAATAATAGAGGTAACAATGGTTATCCTTGTTTCACTCCTGATCATATTGGGAATGCTTCTAATTTATCCCAATTGCAAATGATATTTGTTGATGATTTAGATATATACCATTTATTATTTTTAGGAAAGGTCCTTCTATTCCTAAACTTTGTTTTGGATCCTTTTAAAGTGTCAATTGAACATGGGTTAGGAGAGATAAGCACCCTGCTCCTATTCTGCAGCCACCTTAACTTGGAAGAAGATTGGTAGCTTTGATCTAAGAAATTATAATGCCATCTACTAGTTAAGAATTTAGACTTTGGGTATTGTATTACTATGCCTGCTATAAATTTCCTGGCTGACTTTGGGAAAGATGTTAACTCCTATGTGTCTCATTTTGTTCTTTGGGAAAAATGATACAATTGACCCAAAACCATAGTTCTGAGCTATTTTCCAAGCATAAAGCACTGCTAAGTAGATATTAATGGCAATAAAAAGGGGTTCTACTGAGGTAAAGAGAGCTTTGCTTTTAATCCTAAGAAGTGGTTCCATAGGTTAGAAGCCTTGTTTCATCCTTTAAGATGTCATTCTTTGCTTCGTTTATTATTTTATTTTTTATTGTGCACTCATTCAGTATATGACATAATATTAGGAGAGTTGCTGAAAATGTTAAAAAAGAAACACTTTTCTAGCTTTCTATGCAATAGAATCAGAAAAGAGGCAACATTATCTAGTAGCAATCATGTTGAGCGCAGAATAAAGAGACCTTCTTTCAAAACCCACCTTTGTCACTTCCTTTCTTTTTTAACTTGGCCAAGTTATTTCACTTCTCTGAAGCATCAATTTCTCATAATTTTCTCACCCATAACATTCTCCTCCCTACTCCCTATCTCATGAAGGAAAATGGAGAGCTTCTTGTGCCAAGAATATCTCAGACCATACTGGAGCCCAAGGTTGTCTTTGGTACTCCTTTAGTTTTCCTTTTACCATATCTTTATGGAGGCAACTCACCACTTATAATGGAATAGACCAAGAGACATAACAATCTCTTCTTAAGTTCTGGGAGCATGTGGTCACCTTTAGTGATAATTTCTATTACTAATTCCTGCAAGAAAAGACTTTCTGGAATCTTTTTTTAAAAACAATTATTAATATTTATTTATTAGAAAAGTTAACATGGTAACATAATTCATGCTCTTACTATCCCCTTCACCCCCAGAGCTCCACCCACCATGGCTGATGTGTATTTCGACTGGTTTTAAAATGTGTCATTGATCAAGACCTATTTCCAAATTGTTGATAGTTGCATTGGTGTGGTAGTTTCAAGTCTACATCCCCAATCATGTCTGCCTCAACCTATATGTTCAAGCAGTTGTTTTTCTTCAGTTTCCACTCCTGCAATTCTTCCTCTGAATGTGGGTAGCATTCTTTTCCATAAGTCCCTCAGAATTGTCCTGGGTCATTGCATTGTTGCTAGTACAGAAGTCCATTACATTCGATTTTACCACAGTGTATTGATCTCTGTGTATAATGTTCTTCTGCCTCTGCTCCTTTCAGTCTGCATCATTTCCTGGAGGTCTTTCCAGTTCACATGGAATTCCTCCAATTTATTATTCCTTTGAGCTCAAAGTATTCCATCACCAGCACATACCATAATTTGTTCAGCCATTCCCCAATTGAAGGGCATACCCTCATTTTCCAGTTTTTTGGCACCACAAAAAGCACGGCTATAAATATTTTCGTACAAGTCTGTTTATCTATGATCTCTTTGGGGTACAAACCCAACAATGCTATGGCTGGATCAAAGGGCAGGCATTCTTTTATAGCCCTTTGAGCATAGTTCCAAATTGCCAGCCAGAATGGTTGGATCATTTCACAAATCCACCAGCAAAGCATTAATGTCCCAGTTTTGCCACATCCCCTCCAGCATTCATTACTATCCCCTTCTTTCATTTTAGCCAATCTGCTAGGTGTGAGGTGATACCTTAGAGTTGTTTTAATTTCTATTTCTCTAATTATTAGAGATTTAGAACACTTTCTCATGTGCTTATTGATACTTTTGATTTCTTTATCTGTAAATTTCCTATTCATGTCTCTTGCCCATTTATTGATTGGGGAATGGATTGATTTTTTTATACAATTGATTTAACTCCTTGAATATTTGAGTAATTAGACCCCTGTCAGAGTTTTTTGTTATAAACATTTTTACCCAATTTCTTGTTTTCCTTATGATTTTGGCTACATTGTTTTTGTTTGTACCAAACCTTTTTAGTTTGATATAATAAAATTCATTTATTTTATATTTTGTAATTTTCTCTAACTCTTCCTTGGTTTTAAAATCTTTCCTTTCCCAGAGATCTGAAAAGTAAACTAGTCTATGTTCACTTAACTTATTTATAGTTTCCCTCTTTATATTCAAGTCATTCACCCATTCTGGATTTATCTTGGTTTAGGGTGTGAGATGTTGATCTAAACCTAATCTCTCCCATATTGTTTTTCAAATTTCCCAGCAGTTTTTGTCAAATAGTGGATTTTTGTCCCCAAAGTTGGGCTCTTAGGGTTTATCATACACTGTCTTGCTGATGTCACTTACCCCAAGTCTATTCCACTGATCCTCCGTTCTGTCTCTTAGCCAGTACCATACCATTTTGATGACCGCTGCTTTATAGAACAGTTTAATATCTGGTACTGCTAGGCCCCCTTCCTTCAATTTTTTTCATTATTTCCCTTGATATTCTTGATCTTTTGTTATTCCAGATGAACTTTGTTATAGTGTTTCCTAATTCAGTAAAAAGGTTTTTGGTAGTTTGATAGGTATGGCACTAAATAGGTAAATTAATTTGGGTAGAATAGTCATTTTTATTATGTTAGCTCATCCTACCCATGAGCAATCAATATTTTTCCAATTGTTTAGATCTAATTTTAATTATTGGGAAAGTGTTTTGTAGTTGTTTTTGCATAATTCCTGTGTTTGTTTTGGAAGATAGATTCCTAAGTATTTTATATTGTCTAAGATGATTTTAAATGGTGTTTCTCTTTCTACCTCTTGTTGCTGTGATGTGTTCGAAATATATAGAAATGCTGATGATTTATGTGCATTTATTTTGTATCCTGCAACTTTCATCCCATTCACATTCAGAGTTATAATTATCAGTTGTGTATTCGCTGACATTTTGGTATCCTCTCCTAGTTCTACCCCTTATTCTTACACTATTTCTTTTTAAACCAGTGGTTTGCTTTATGCCAGTAACCCTTGTCCCCTCCCTTGATTCACTTCCCTTTCTATCCCTTCCCTTATTTTTCCCCTCTTTTTATTTTGAAGGCCTAATGAATTACCTACCCCTTTTCCTCCCCTCCCTTTTATGACCTCCCCACTCCTCTGTTGCTCTTAATTTATCTCTTCTGACTTTCTCAGTAGGGTTAGATAGAGTTTTATATCCCAATGGATAAAGCTACTCTTCCCTCTCAAGATTAATTACACTGAGAGTAAGGGTTAAATATTACCTCTTAATGCTCTCTTCCTCTCCTTCTTATAATAGTATTCATCCCTTCCCCTTCCCATGCCCATTTTGTGTGTAATAGAATATACTATTTTTTTCATTCATTCAAGTTTCTCTTGGTGTCCTCTACTATTCACCTCCCTTTTTCCCACCCACCCCATTATCATTTTAAACCATTAGTATTCCAACCTCTCTCTATGAATAATTCTTATAATTACTATAATAGTGAATACTATAATAGTGAATAGAGTTCCTTACAGAGAATTATACATAACATTTCTCCACATAGGAATACCAATAATTAGACTATATTGAAGCCCTTAAAGAGGCAAATTTTAAAAAAATACGAGTTTTCTTTCTTCCCCCTCTGTTTCATACTTACATTTTCATATTTCTCTTGATTTTTGTGGTTGGACATCGAACTTTCCATTTAGTCCTGGTCTTTTCTTTGCAGATAATTGGAAGTCTTCTATCTTGTTGAATGCCCATATTCTCCCCTGAAAGTATATAGTTAGTTTTGATGGGTAGGTGATCCTTGGTTGTAGACCCAGTTCTCTTGCCTTTCTGAATATCATATTCCAAGCCTTGCAGTCTTTTAGTGTGGAGGCTGCCAGATCCTGTGTGATCCTGATTGGTGCACCTTGATATCTAAATTGTCTTTTTCTAGCTTCTTGTAAAATTTTTTCTTTTACTTGTAAGCTCTTGAATTTGGCTATTATATTCCTGGGGGTTGTCTTTTCTGGGTCTAGTGTAGAGGGTGATCTATGGATCCTTTCAATGTCTATATTGCCCTCCTGTTGTAGAACTTTAGGACAATTTTGCTGAATAATTTCTTTTAGTATAAATCCAAATTTCTATTAATTTCTGCTTTTTCAGGAAGAACAATGATTCTCAGATTTTCTCTTCTAGAACTGTTTTCTTGGTCTGTCACTTTCTCATTGAGATATTTCATGTTTCCTTCTATTTTATCAGTCTTTTTACTTTTTTTTTGTTCTTGCTGTCTTGAGAGATCATTATCTTCTAATTGCTCAATTTTAGCCTTTAGGGACTGGTTTTTGGCTATAATCTTTCGGTTTTCCTTTTTAATCTGGTTATTGCTGGTGTTCAATTTGCTTATCACTTCATTTGATTTCTGAGCCTCACTTTTCAATTTCAAAATTCTGCCTTTTTTTTTTAACCCTTGTACTTTGGTGTATTGTTTCATAGGTGGAAGATTGGTAAGGGTGGGCAATGGGGGTCAGGTGACTTGCCCAGGGTCACACAGCTGGGAAGTGGCTGAGGCCGGGTTTGAACCTAGGACCTCCTGTCTCTAGGCCTGACTCTCACTCCACTGAGCTACCCAGCTGCCCAAAATTCTGCCTTTTAAACTGTTATTTTATTGCCAGTTCTCTTCCATCTTTCTCATCATCTCAGATTTTAACTCTTCAATAGCTTGTGGCCAGTTTTCATTATTTTGGGAAGGTTTAGATATGATTATTTGTCTCCTCTGCTCTTTGCTCTGTTGTCTGGATTTTATCTGTGTAAAAGTTGTCGAGTGTTACAGATTTCTTCTTGATGATCTTTCTCTTTTGGGGTTCTTGTCTCTTGCTTGCCATTATTAGCCCTGTGCCCTCTCAGCTTTATCCTCACACTCAGGGTCTGTCTGAGCTCTTTAGGCTCCTGAGGTCTCAGTTGTTCTCAGGGTTAAGCCTTCTGGTGGTCCCCTTACATGTTCCTCTGACTGAGGCTCCTTTAACAGCCTAGGGGCATTGCTTCCACAGTTGTGAACCCCTTTTTCACTGGGTCCCCACTCAAGGTCCACACCTGTGCTCAAGATCCAAGTCATTGCCGGCACTCAGGATTCGTGTCTGGGCTTGCATCCATGCCCTCACTCATGTCTGCTCTCACGGTCTTCAATCAAATTCCACGTGTGTTCTTTAGCCTCTTGGGGTCTTAAGTCTTGTTACTCTCAGGAGCAGGCCCTGGTGACCCCAGGTAGCTGCCAAGGACTTAATCCGCACCCCAAACTTGCTCTAACTCTTGTGCGCTGGCTTTGGCACTGTAGGTGGGGTGGGGTGGGGGAATGGGTTGCTCAGCTCGTGTTTTAGTGAGAGCTATTTCATCCCTTTATAACATGGAAATGCCCGGATTCCAGATACCTCCAGTGCTGCACCCTGTTGTGGGGTCCCTTCACTCCTATGGATTTGTTTATTTAAGGAGTCCTATATGTTTTGGTTAGGAGAGATTAAGCAGCTGCTTTTTACTCTGCTGCCATCTTAACCAGGAAGTTGACTTTCTGGAATCTTAACTTGGATCATGGCTTGAGTTTGGGAAGGTACTTTAGAGATAATTTAGACCAGGGTTTCTTAACCTGAGATCTGTGAATATACCCATGCACACACATATATAAACATATATAGAAAAGTCCTTGGAGGGTTTTATAGTCTTACTCTTATTCAGATGAAATAAGAAAAAATGTCAAGATCTGATAGATAGAAAACAATATATCCAAAGGAGGCTCTTCTGGGAAAATATTAGAAACATCAATCAGGTTATATATTCTTTTGAAATCTGAATCATAGAACACCACTCTTTATGAGCTATTTTGGACCTTATGACTAAGAGTAAGCTGTCTTAGATTGCATGATCCTGGAAGTATCACCTCATTTTAATCCAACTAAGAGTTTTTCTGATAGTATTCACATCTGCTATTTGGAGAGGAGAGGGATGCTAAAGTATTCAGCTTCAAAATGCATTGGAAATAAAATTAAGAGTTCTATCCTTCAGTTCTCTGTTCCTTCACTCAAAACATCAAGGACAACTTTACCCTTGTTTCAATGTTGAGCCTGCACAATTGGTTTGAGGGCTACTATTTGATTCAGGGTCTGATGACTTTAGAAGATTTGATGGAGAAAAACTGGAAATGTAGGAGGAAAGGAAAGGCAGATAGAATGGTCAAAGCTATGACTTTAGCATGATTCCAATAATGCAGTAATGAATTTTTCCAGTTTATGAATGCAATGCTAAAATTGTCATTGATAAGACCCAAAGGATAAAAGAAGAGAAATTCATTTTTCTGATCTTGGAAAAATACAACAAATTTCCTTGAAACATATTTTATAAAGCAAATCCATGCTATACCAAATTAATTTTTTCCTGGTATATAGTGCCCTCAGATTTTTCTAATCTCAGGTTTAATGGACAGTGTTAGGAGCTATCTTAAGATCAAAGGCTCATTTCTTGATGAGAACCGTGCAACACTTCTCTTTTTCTCATTATCATGCAAACTCCTTTAGAGAAGGTACTCTCTTGGTTTCCTATTCATATCCACTGAGCTTAGCACAGTGTTTTGCAAATAGCAAGCTCTTTAGTCTTCCTTCCTTCCTTCCTTCCTTCCTTCCTTCCTTCCTTCCTTCCTCCCTCCCTCCCTTCCTTCCTTTCTTCCTAGAAATATAACCAGTAAAAGAAATGTAGGCAGCTATGAGTTCAAATGAAAATGATCAAGATGTTGAGAGGGCTTGAAACCATGTGCAAAACAACATTGGGAGCCATTCTCAGACTGAGGGCTTATTTCCTATTGAGATATATTTAACTTAATGAAATGTTGAAAAGAGACTTAAGTTTAAGTCCTTGGTAGCCATAAGTCCAAAGGAAGGTAACTCTTGAGAGCCTTGAAACCATGTCATAAATGGAACAGTTGAAGGGACTGAGGAGATTTAGTCTGAAAAACTTAGCTTCCTTGAAATATTTTACAGGCCATCTGGAGAGAGAGATTAAACTTAATCTGTGTAGCACTAAAAGGCCCAAATGTGCTGAAATTCCAAGAAACTAGAGTTTAGCAAATGGTTGACTTGCATGTCATCTTATAGGAGAGGGAAGATGACAGTAGCAACAAAAGTTAACTTTGAATTTTCAAACAATCCATTCTATTTTTGGAAAAAAAAGTCTAACAGTCCCATGATCCTGATCATAACTTCTCCAACAGAATCTGGATCCTTGTTAAATATTTTATGAATCAGATTCTTGAGTTCTTCCCTGATCTCATTTAAATGCAGAATTATTTGCTTCTAAATTATTTCTGCCCCTTCAGCCCCTCTCCTCCATTGTGGCTTCCACTCTCTCCTCAGGTTTCCTTCATAATGCTCTCTCCTTGTTCAGCTACTTTTTGGGGGAGTGGATGTATAGGCAGTAAGAAACCCATGTGATACATTTGATGTTTGGTTTGTTATATTGCTCTCAATATTGCTGGAAGAAGCCAGGGGTGCTCATATGTGCCTGTAATGACTAGCTGTCAGGGAGATGCATGGTGTCCTTTCAGCAAAAGAACACAAACAGATGAGTAGGACAGTGGCATTTCTCAGGTCCCTTAATTAGAGCTTTGAAGGAATGAGAGGCACAAATGGTGATGTATTCCATCACTGTTGTTGGGGAAGGAGGCCAAAGGGCTGTGATATTCATCTAGGCACAAAGTAAATAGCAAATTCCAAATTTACCATATCTTGCACTATCCTTGCTCTCTCAGACAATTACTGTTTATCTCTCCTCTCTCTCAGTGGATTTTTGCCCTTCATTTCATATAGTTTTATATTTTTATGCCTTTTCCCATGTGTTCCTCTTGTTCTTTCTTGCCAGGTTAGTGTCATGTTTTTCTTAGATCTGATAAATCCAGGAAATTCTGGAGATATAGGACTGGTTCTCTAAATAGATATAGTATTTTTGTTATTTATTCATGGCAAACCAAATTTAGGATCAAGGAATTAATCCCAATTTACTTTTACCTTAGCTGAAGCAATATTTACCTCCAAGAAAAGGACCATAGCAGTGTAAAGAGTCCTGTATGGAGTTTCATAAGACACATCATAGTGCTATCCCTGACACTAACTAGTTGTATGACCCTGAATAAGTTACTTAATATACCCAGGTGTCAGTTACCTCAATCAAAAAATGAAATGGACATAACTAGATAACCCCAAAGGTTTTATCCATGCTGATGAACATTTTAATGAAATGTTAGATTATCAACACTTTTTGCTTGAAAGAGACTTGTTCAGGTTTAAGATAATCTGTGTTCATGAATAAATTCAGTATAAGAATCAACTCATGCTTTTCTTAAAAAAAAAGCATATTTTCTTATTGTTATAATATTACATATGTGTAAATTATAAGTACATGCTAAACATTAAGTATCAGCTTTTACCCAACTCTGATCACTTGTCAATATAGGAATCCAAATGTGCTAGATATCAGAATTAATAATTTCTCTTTATGTTTATATAATTATATACTGCATGCAGATGTACATATATATATATTCTTGTGTAATTACAAATATGCATATAACAGAGGACTCTCAATTCTGTTGTCCAGTAAATATGCACACACATGTATATGTATATGCATACAAATGTATACATATACATACATATGCAATACACAGTCTATATATCCTTATACCATGTCAACATACACATATATTTACATGTCAATATGGCATAGTGGATTTTCATCCCTTTGGCCTTGGGATCAAGAAAACCTTAATTCAAATCTTGCCTTTGTGACCATTTAAATGCCATTTAATCTCTCCATTACTTAGGCAAATTCCCAAGTCTAGAATTATTGATGCTGACCTCTGACAGTGAAGAAATTTTCCATGCTAGAAGTTACTGACACTGAATAAATTCCATAAATTCACATATAGATATATACACATTGAAATACAAACACATAAATACCTTTTTGGAAAATGTCTTTAACCTTAAGACTTTTGTTCTAAAATATGGAATTTCTACTTGTCCTTGATAGGTTATTCAGTGAGATAAACAAGGTGCTTTCTCCTTATCAATCCAGACTACCCAAGATAGCAATAAAACTTTGTACCTTTCACTAGAGCAAAAGTCAGCCTCCAAAAGTCAGGAGAACAGAATGTTCCTTATTCAGTGCACCAGGCAGAATCGACTGTACCCAGTGACAATGGGAAACAGAAACAGACAGCTGCACTGGGAAAGGCAATGGGCGATATAAATACATGTTTAATTGCACTTCAATTACAATTACTTAGTAGACTAAGTTTATTTAAATGCAGTATAATTAGAGCAAAAAAACCTTGATTTAATCATAACCTTATCAGACACAAATCCCATCATTCTCTTTTGCTTGTTCTTTCTCTTTCTCTTTGCATCTGCAGACATCTGTGGAGAAAGGAGCCTGAAGGAATCCATTTTGGAAAGTTGGCAGTTGCTTACTTCAGTGATCCAAGACACACCTAGTTTCCTCCCCTCAAAAAATGCAAAGTTCCTTCTGTTCTTCTTCCTTATGATAAGAGTGTCTCATTAGCTAGCTAGCAATGACTTACTGAAAATGTATTTCATTCATGATGGAAGGCTAGAGCAAATTAGTAGCCCCAAATTAGTAATTGCATTATTTAGGTTCCATCAAAGAGATAGATTATTACATATAATGAACCTTAAAGAATCCCTATATATGATTATCCATGAAGATTTGTCATGCTCTGATTTGGTCTTCTAGCAGTTCTGAAAAGGAAGGATGGCAGACAACATGTCTAGTACTGGAAATTCAAGGTCTTATTGTTTCCCAAATGATCTGCCTTTTTAATGATCATTTCTAACATTACTATTTCTCCACTGACATCCCCTTCTTATGCCTATTCATGGAATGCTGATAGCTCTGGGTTTTCAAAATGCAATGCTAGTAGAGCAAAAGCTATAGCACTTTCTAGCAAGGTGATAAAAAGACTTTAAATAATGTCCTGATTAAAGACTAACCATTTGCCACTGGAGAACAGGGCTTTATTCAGAATGTCTTATCTCTAGGTTGGGCTTCAGAGTAATGAATTTTTCAGCTAAATCAGATCTTAAGACTGTCTGTTAGACTGTAAAGGACTTAAAATCTTTCTGATTAAGGACAGCACCATTGATGGATCCTTAATATATTGAATTATTATTATTCCTATCATTAATAATTATATGAATGATTATTAAAATAAGAAGCAGTAGTATTTGAAGAAAGTAAGACTGACAGAGGGTTAGTTGTCCTGGGTAATACAGAGAGTGAGTTAGTTTTCAAGTTTAGGTACTTCTAATTTCAAGTCTAGCACTCTATCCACTTTGCCAACTAATGAACAGATTGCTGGAATTAGAACTATGAAGACTTAGCTTTAAATCTCCCCTTTGTTAGTCACTAATTCTATGAACATGGGCAAGTCATCAGATCTTTATCAGATGTGGACAGCTCCCTAATATTTAGCTACTAAGTCATAGATGGGTTGTGATATACACTGGTAGAATAATTTCCCACATCACAAGTTCCCCACCTGGCAAATAACAGATCTTTTGAATGTTAGCAACTATTTTCTTTATAATTTTTTTTCCATATATTAGTCTCTTCTCTAGGCCATCCTTGTTGGATGTGCTCAGCTTTTAGGGAAAGGAAAGTGCTAAGTGAATTTGGATTTCACTACCATATGGTTAGTGAAATAACTAAGTCTGTCCTAGCTCTGGTATTATCTCTAAACAGTTTTTAATTCACTTTGAGAGATAAGGCTTTAGCTAGGAACACATAGAAAAAAGAAGCTTTGATGAGCAAAAGGAAAACCTGAATGCCTGCGTGAGAAAGTTCTGTCTTGAATGGGATGTTGTGTCAGGTATCATGTGGCAACTGAGAACTCATGGCCTTTCACAATAGCTAAGAAATGCTTGTTGAATTAACTTGAGTTAGTATTGGGAACATGGTGCTAGGGACTGATTAGTGGGTAATTGAGAATCCATTTTATCGAAACCCATGTTTCATATCCACCCAGTTATGGACCAAGAAACCAGATCCTACCGACAGTTCCTCTACTTTCTTAAAAAAATGCTTTTAAGTAAATACTTTAAAATGCAAGTTGAATGACTGATTGACTTACATAGCCACTTTACAGTTCTTCCCTGCCACCACACATGTATATCTGACCTTCTTTTTCTCTCTACTACTCTTACTCTGTATACAATAATCAAATCAACACTATCATTGTTCCTAAAAAGTACATACTAACCCAATTGTGCTGGAGCTATTCTCACAGTCTAGGTGACTCCCTATACCCATACTCTTCCCGAGGATCCACAATTTATACTATATCTCTATTAAAATATTAAAATATAGGCTTCTCAAGGAATAGGAATATCTTACTTGTATTTTTATTCCCAATACCAGAGTGCCCAAAATAGGAGGTGATTTTTTTCATTCAATGCATTAATTATTCATAGAATAACTCATCTTACTCAGTACCTTTTGCCCTGCCTGGTTTTTGCCCAGCCTGAATTTTTGAAATCCTAGGAATAAAATTGCAGTTTATCTTTGAAGATTTCACAGAAACCTGACAAGATGTATATAAATTGATATAAAGCAAAGTGAGAAAAACCAGGAGAATAATTTTTTCAGTACCACATCATTATCAGGGTAGCTAGTAGATTTAGTGCTGACCTTGTAGGACCTGAGTGCAAATCTGGCCTCAGACACTTACTTGCTATTTGACTCTGGACAAATCATATAGCCCTATTTTTCTCAGTTTATTCCTCTATAAAATGAGCTGGAAAAGGAAATGTCAAAAACACTCCAATATCTTTGCCAAGGAAACCTTAAGTGAGTTCATGAAGAGTTGGACACTATGGACATTAGTGAAATGACTGAATAACAACTTAGGTGAAGCTCATACCCTCTAATTTCCTCACCCTTCTGCTAGGTCAAACAATGATTTACATCCCTCTCCTCAATCTCCTCTCTGGTTAGAAAATTAAAGGGTAGAATACCAACTTTTCACAATACCATCTGGTATCTCTCTATGCTTTCCTGCATAGTTTTTTGTGTTTTCTTCCTTTATTAGGGTGCAAGAACTTTGAGGTCCAACAGTCTTCATTTTAGTAATTGAATCTCCAATACTGACCACTATGCCTGAGGTTTCCTATGTGCTTAAAAATCTTTTATTAACTTGGATTGGATTAGGGAGAGTAGCAGAGTTGGGGCTTAGACAAAGGGGATAGAAAGATGATAGAGGTAAATTTATGATACATCACAATTTCACCAGGACTGGCCCAGTTTAAACATCTTTTTAATTTATTTTAATTTGTTTTTCAGATCATTTGTGAATGATTTAAATATCCAATGTTCCAGAGCTTGGCACAATCACTCCTTTCTATCCCTCCTCATGTCAGAATAGCAACTATTCTCATTCATTATAATTTATTTCAGATTCATAATGTATAATTAATCATTGTTTTTTTCACATTCTGGAAATTAACAACTTGATTTTTCTTTCCTCCTCTCTTCCTTGAATTTACAATGCTTGTTGGTCTCAAACAGAGTGGGAAAGAGTTAAGTATAATCATAAAACATGGAGGCTGTTCATTAGAGACTGATTTATAAATGTTTTACACCACCATCCAGGCATGTTGGCACTACATGACTGCAAATTATGCTTTGTTACCAAGTATTACAGCAGGGGTTGGTGCTCAAGAGCTAAGCTTGGGGAGGTTGATTGTTTTGTTTTGTTTTGTTTTTTTTCCTTTTCTGCTTTTTGAGTATGTTGTTCATGCACAGGCATACCTATTAGGATGCTTATGAAATCATTAGTGTGCTACTCAATCGATTGCAGGTAAACCTACAGCTCTCTAAGATTCAATTATATTTAAATAGCATTTATTAAATGTCAAATATGTGCAAGGTACTATGCTGGACCCATGAGTAGGGACTAGATCTGTGATTTCATTATATTAGGGAACTCAGAGGACAGGCAATTCTTTCTGCAAATTCCTGTCATAAATTTCTCTGTAACCTGTTTTATATAATCTTAAAGAGTAGCCTTGCACCCTGAAGGGAAGTGTCTTGTGTAGCTTTGCCCAATTGGCATGTGTCAGGGCACAATATAAACTCAGATATTCCTGGCTTTGAGGAGATGTTTTTATGTACTATGCTAATGGTTATCAACTTTTTAACTCAGGACCCTTTTAATAATCTTAAAAATTATTGAAGAACCAAAATAGTGGTGTTTTATGCAAGTTATAATCAATACCATTATAAATTAAAATTGATAAATTTCAAAATATGTTTATCAGTTCTCTTATATTATGTCCATCATGTCTTAACATAAATATGATCCTCAATGAAAAATAACTTTTCTCAAATAAAAAAATCTAATAAGAAAGGTACATTTTACATATTTTGCAAATGTGTCATTAATATTTGACTGAATAAAAGACAGTTAAATTCTCATATCTGTTTCTGCATTGAGTATCTTACAGTATGCTCTGTTGTTGTTCATTCATGTCCAACTCTTCATGTCTCCATTTGCGGTTCTCTTGGCAAAGTAGTTTTGCCATTTCATTCTTGAGTTCATTTTATAGATGAGTAAACTAAGGGAAATTAAGGGTTAAGTTACTTCCCAATGTTATGTAACTGGTAAATATCTGACGTTAATTTCGAACTCAGGTATCCTTGACTCCAGGATTATAGTTCTATCTACTGTGCCACTTACTTGCCTTTTTAATATATTTCTTTGTTTGAAATATGTGAAGAAAATCTGACCCTAAACATGAAAAGGGAGTTGGAAAAGGGAGGAATATTTTAACAGGCAAATAATGTCTTAATCTCATTATGAAACTAGTTTTTGCCTCATAAACTTTCTAAAAGAGTTTTTGGGGCCTCCAGAAGTCTGCAGACCCCATCTTGAGACCCATTATACTATGTTTTACTATCTTTTGCTAAGAATATGAATACAATATGGTGGGCAGCAGAGGTCCAAGCACAGGACACATAATAAGTAGTTAACAAATGCTTGTGGAAATTGGTCTAGGGTAGGGTTAGAGGAGAAATTGTGTTGGAGACTCCCCTCAAGGGGATTATGTTCTGCTGTAATTTTAGCTTTAATTAGAAAGGGATCTTACGTGCTATCTAGTATAATCCTAACTGAATCTTTATCACTATTGTAGATTTTGGGGGGGTGAAGGAGGGGGTTGGTGGTGTATATAAAAAGAAACAATGGTAGAAAAACAAAAGCATGTGCTCTACTGGCCCATCCACTCTTCATTAATATGCTACACTAGGCAGTTACTTGTCACAGAGAAGAGAGCACTGGATTTCTAGACAGGAAGACCTGAGTTCAAATCTAGCTTCAGATATTGTACAACACTCTGTGCCTCAGTTTCTTTATCAATAAAAGAAAGATAATAAAACACCTCTTTTCAGGGTTGTCATAAAGATGAAATGACTTAATATACATTAAAAGTATATATTAAAAAGTTATCATTCTTATTGTTAGTGGTATTATACTCTACTCCTGGTCTAAGTCATCAGACTCATCAAAATCCCACCACTAGGGGCAGCTGGGTAACTCAGTGGATTGAGAGCCAGGCCTAGAGATGGGAGGTCCTAGGTTAAAATCTGGCCTCAGACACTTCCCAACTGTGTGACCCTGGGCAAGTTACTTAACCCCCATTGCCTAGCCCTTATCACTCTTCAATACACAGTATTGAATCCAAGACAGAAGGTAAGGGTTTAAAAAAAATCCCACCAAATTTGAGAACTTTGATTTTAGTATAGTGGCCTTCTATAGTATTGTGATTATTTTCTTAAATAATTTCCCTCCAACTCTCCTCTCTTTCATTATCGTTTTGTAAGGAAAAACTAGCTGCTAGACTTAGAGTCAGGGAAATGTGAATTCTGATTCAGCTTCAGATACCCACTTTGTGACTTTGGAAAAATAACCTAATAATTCTCTACCTTTGTTTCCTTTTTTGTACAATTAAGGAAATAATTTTACCCACTATACAGGCATTTTGAGGATTAAATAATATGATATATGTAAAGAACTAAGGTGTTATATAAATTCTAGATTCATCATTATTATCATCTATTAGATGCTTCTCTTTTCTCATCACCCATTCATGTTTAAAATGCTTATAGAAGGGGCAGCTAGGTGGCTCAGTGGATTGAGAGACAGACCTAGAGAGCTAGAGCCAGAAGTAGAGCACCCAGGTTCCTAGGTTCAAATCTGACTTCAGACACTTCCTAGCTATGTGACCCTGGGTAAGTCACTTAACCCCCATCACCTAGCCCTTACCATTCTTCTACCTTGGAACCAATACTGAATTTTGATTCTAAGACAGAAGGTAAAAGTTTTTTAAAAATAAAATAAAAAATAAAAAAAAATTATAACCAAACTACTAACCCCATTAATATAGTGATGTACAAATGAATACTAAATTTATATGCCCATCTAAAAATATTTTTCCTTACCCCTATTCTTACTGGCAACTTCTTCCTGAACAATTTTTGGTATCTCATGCTTAACTAGATTGACTCATTCTTCCCAAATCACAACCCATTCTGATTTGGACCACCTCATTTATAACAATCTTCTAATCATCTTCTCTACTTCCAATCTCTTTCCTCTACAATCTTTTTTCTATCTGTGCATCTGCTACTGTAATCTTCTTAAGGCACAAGGCTCTCTTTATTATTTTCACATTCAAAAGTTGCTTCAACTTGCCTTTTTAATAAAATACATTCTTATAGTTCTCACATTTAGGTTGTTCCATATTCTGGTTCTAACTTTCTATTCAGACTGACTTGATATTATTTCTTCTCTTGCCTGATACATTCTGGTTAATATAGGCCATTAGATATGCCCTTGATTCATTTCTATTCATTTTCATGAGATGTCCCATGCCTTTTATGTGGTCCTTTCTCTCTCTCTCTCTCTCTCTCTCTCTCTCTCTCTCTCTCTCTCTCTCTCTCTCTCTCTCTCTCTGTCTGTCTCTGTCTCTCTCTCTCTCTCTCTCTGTCTCTCTCTCTCTCTCTCTCTCTCTCTTCCTCCAAGGTATTTTCTTCTTTCAAAGGTCTAGTCAGCTCATTCATGAAACTGTTCCTGCTATCTCCAAATATAAGTGACAGCTCTCTCAAGTAATGTCCAATTTCTGTAGATCAGTGTCTCTCCAACTTACACTCCTTCCCCCAAATTCTCCCTTATGCTTTCCCTTTCCCCTTCTAGTTCCAAACTGGCCCACCTTTCCAAAGGTCTCTTCCTTGTCCCTTCCCCCTTATCTTTTAATTTTTATTATATCTACCTTTCCCAAAATCCCCTCCTTATGCCTTGTGTTCTCTGATTTCTTGATGTGAGTTTGATTCTAAAAATCACTCCCCTATCTTTTCTTGAGTCCCTCCCTATTTCCTCACCTTAGCCACCTACCTTTTAATATGTGCATCTCTCCCTAGTCCCTCCCTTATCCTAACCCCTTTCCTACTGTTTTTCTGTACAATAAGAACATTTTTACCCTTCTAATTGTGTATGTGGTTTGCTCTTTATCCCAAGTCTTATGCGTAGGCTTCTTCTACTTCCAGGCCTCTACCCTTACCTTTTCTTTCCCATAGCAGTTTATCAACTCATTCCTCCTCCGTATAAGATAGCCTTTCCATCCTACCTCCTCCTGGTTTATTCTACTACCATTTTGGCTCATACCAGTATATTCACCAAACCTAATCATCCATCTTCACACTCTCCTTCAAAATACCTAGAGAATAATTCCATTCCTAGGGGTTATAGATGATATTTCCCCACAGAAGAATCAAATACAGTGACCTTTTGGGTTGCTTATGATTAGTCTTTCATTACCTTTTTATGTTTCTTATGGATGAAATTTTCTGCTGAGTTCTGGGGTTTTTCCCTAGGAAGAGTTCAAACTCCTTTAATACATTGAATATCTAATTTTTTTTACCTCTTATAATTATACTCATCTTTGCTAGTTATTATTCTTGGTTGTAAGCCTACTTCTTTTGCTCTATGAAATTCTTTGTTCCATGTCCCATGTTCTTTTAATATTATGGCTGCTAAATTTTATATTATTTTGATGATAATTCCAAAGTATTTTTAAATTGTTTCTTTTTTTCTTGTTGTTTGAGTTATTTTTCCTTAACCTGGGTGCTTTGGAACTTAGCAATGATGTTCCTATGCATTTTCTTTTTTGGATTTTTTTGAAGTGGTGTTTGGTGTTTTCTTTCAATTTCCATTTTTTCTCTCCAATTAAAGAATTCCCGGGAAGTTTTCCTTAATGATTTCTTGGTTTATGGAGTCTAGAATTTTTAAAAAATCATAACTTTCCAGAAGTCCAGCTATTCTTATATTGTCTCTCCTTCATCTTTTTTCCAGATCAGCTGTTTTTGTTGAGATTTTTCATACTCTTCTATAATGTCATTGTTTTGATTTTGCTGTATTATTTCTTGTTATCTTAGGAAATCATTAGCTTCCCCTTCTCTAATTCTAGTTCCTAGTACATTATTTTCTGGATCTCTTTTTCTATTTGGGTCATCTTTCATAATTTTATTATCTTGCATTGCTCTTATTTTTTTTTCCTAATTTTTCGTCCATCTACTTTATTTGGTTTTTGAGTTCTTTTTTAAGCTCTTTCAAAAGCTATTTTTTAGCTTGTGATCATTTATTTTAATTCTTTGCTCTTTGTAAAGTAGGTGCTTTTACTTCATTGTCCTCTGAATCTGAGTCTTCACTGCCCCCATTATAGTTATCAATAATTGGTTTCTTTCTCCTTTAGTTGTTCATTTTTATTTATTTTTAAATTTTTAACAGCTAGGCCAATAGATTTAATTATTAGCTTTTTTTTTTTTAATGGAGTCCCAGGGTTCCTATTGTGTTGGGTTATGTTACTCTAGATTTTAGGAACTTTTTTGTGTTTCTTTTTACCTGGGTCCTATTTAGTTATTCTGGTCTTTATAGTTTTGGGTCTGATGTAATTCCCCTTCCCTACTTAAGCCCTTTTTGACATGACATGTTCCAGCCAGAGTCCCCAGGCATTTTTCTGACACTACTAGGGTAAATAGCCATTTAGTCTCCCACTGTGAGGCAATAACCAGGCAACCAGGGACTCTACTCTCTTAAGAGCAACTACAGCTGATGGGGCCCCAGTCCCTCAGAAATCACACTCAGCAGTATACCCTTTCTCCTCTTCTACAGCTACAGCCAATGCATGTTCCTTGGACTTTTAAAGTCCCTAGTTTGCTTGCAGTGAGGCTTGAACTCCTGTCCTTAGGAGCTTGTACCTGCAGATTCCACAAGATCCATTCCTTCAATCCCAAGCTTTGGGATAGGATATGGGAAGGGGCGGGGGGGAAGTGTCTCTGGAGCTTATGACCACTGGTAGACACAGCTACACCCAGAGGGCTATTAGTCTGAAGATTCTAGTTGTATCCTCAGTGATATAGGCTCTTGGACTCAGAAAATAAATTGAGCTTGCCAATACTGTCCCCATGGCTTACCTCAGTGATTCTCAAAGTGGGTGCCGCTGCCCCCTGGTGGGTGCTATAGTGATCCAGGAGAGCGGTGATGGCCACAGGTGTATTTATATTTACTATTAATTGCTATTAAAATTAAAAAAATTAATTTCCAGGGGCGCTAAGTAATATTTTCTCTAGAAAAGGGGTGGTAGGCCAAAAATGTTTGGAAACCACTGGGTTACCTTGTTGATTCCACTGTTTGTTCTGTTGCTGCCCCCAAGGCCTATGGTAGAAGGACTGAGGACAGGGAAGTTAAAAAGTTTTTTCCCTGGTTTTCCCTGGCTATTCATATTTACTCCTACCTTCTGTGTTTTTGTCACTTTTAACTTTGATTCTATAGAGTTATTTTGATTGTTTAGAGAATGGGAATATTAGGAGGGCAAGATAACTTCCTGCCCTACTCTGCCACCATCTTCCCACAACACATCCTGAGCCATTGTTAGTGAAGGAAACCTGATAAAAATGTGTGTAGCTACTCTGTTCAATAATAGGAAGAGGTTCATATGTGGAAGGTATTTTTAATCCTGGGATGAAAGACATCTCCCTACACTGGTCAATGGCATGATCAAATCCATTAAATCATAATGTAGGATAGAGCTGGAGACTCAGAGCATATTCATAGGGATTGCCTTCTGGGTACTGGTAACATTCAATATGATAACATAACTGAGGATGGATACAGAAAAAACTAATGAAGTATTTATCTCTGGTCTTCCTTTTTATGATTCTCTTAATATATATATGTGAAAACTCAGATCCAAAAGGTTATTGATCCCTAATTATTTCCTAAAGATTCTGAACCTATTGATCTTGTTTTTTTGTTTCCTTCTAAAAGCATTTACTCAGAACCTACTGTGTTCTAGCAATTATGTTAACTGCTAGGGATAGGGGGAGATAGATATACTAGGTCTTGACTTCAGGAAGCTTATAGTCTATTTAAATAAAATATGAAAACATAAAAATAAAATACAGAAAAACCATAAAGAATAATCCTTATATTCTACTACCCCTAATATTCTGAGAATAGAGCTTGAAAGATGAATCCTAGGTTTATGCCCATACTGAAGTATGGGCAAAAACAATGTATTTCCCCAGTTAGTACTTTGTCAAAACTTATAATACTGTTTCTAGTCACCTGGAGAAATCAGAGCTTGTAAGTGAGAGGTAGCAAGAGCTTTAGAGAGGAGAAATTAGGCAAAGAGTTGAAATTTTAAAACAAGGTAGAATATTACTCTCCTTTTGTGGATTTGCCTCTTTTCCTTCATTGGAATATAGATGAGCCTTCTAAGAATTATAGGATTCATAACAGAATAATATCTTTATTAGCATATGGATACAAACCATATTCTTTTTCATTTATCATATGCTATTTTAAATTATAAAATTATTTGAGGGCATCTTTATTAACCCCAGAATATTATAAATGTTTGAGGGACAAGGACCAAGCATTATTTCATTATACCCCTTAATACTCACTCCCCCAACTAAGCACAATGTTCTGTACATAATAGTTAATGCATGTTGAATGAATAAATGAGTCATTCTTCTGCTTAGTGGTCTGAGATAGAATCTAAGGCATTTGACATCAGTTAACAGCAAACATTCATTTGCTTTCATGGGTCAGAAAAATACTTAAACCTCTATCAGGTGGCCAATTAAGCAATGAAACAATAACATAAATAGGAAGTAGATTCATGGGAGATAAATTCCAATAAGTCCAGTGGTAGATTATCCTGTACAATTTGTTAATGAGTATCTTTTCTGATTGGTGAGTAAACATGCACAATTTAATTGTTAGAAGCTTCAGATAATATGAGAAAGAAGCCAAGCAGTTTTGGAGATTGATTTTGGGGGACAAAGGAGCAAAAGACCCAGAATTCAATGAAAAAGATGCCTTAGCTACTGAAAAAAATGTGACATTAAAAGAAACATTATATAGATATAGATATAGATAGATAAATAAAGAAAAAAATAAACATTCATAGGGTTGGTGAACTTTTTCTGAGTTTGAGTGCCCAGAGGCCAAATTCTGTGAGCCTCTGGATTTCCAAAGGGAGTTGAGAGATAGAGTGTTTGATTTGGCTGGACAGAGGGGTGGGGCATGCAAAAATGTCCTTGGGTCCTTGGGTCTTGGGAAGAGAAGGAACAGAGCAACTCTCAGAGTGCTGATCTATGCTCATGCTGTGTCTTTGCCAATGCTGAGTGATATGTTGTAGCAGAGGTGAAGAGGAGGAGCAGCAAGAGGAAGAAAGACCAAAGAAAGCAGAGACAGAGAGACAGACAGACAGAGACACAGAGAGAGAGAAAGACAGGGGGGTCAGGGATAGGGGGAAAGAGAGAGGGAGAATAGTATAATATATTCTAGTGATATAAGACTAATTAGGGAGATAGATAATGTAGTAATGCAGATATAAATAGAAGGGACTGTGGAAAAATGGATACTATACAGAGATAGATAACATAGTAGATAAATACTGTAGATAGAGACACATAGATGTGCTAGATAAATGTGCCCTATAAATAAATATTGCACATAGATGTTTCAGCTGATACTCTATTTATGAATATTTGACATTTACAAATAAGGAATTCCATATTTCCTTGCTGGAAGGAGAAATAACCACAAAGCCAATAACTGGGTGTCTGACTGAAGTGTTAAACATTTAAAAGATGTTAGTTGTGAAAGCAGCAACAGCAACTTATCTCCTGGTTCAGAACTCTGCCATCCTAAGGGATGTATCATTGATGAAATAGCTGGAGAACAACATATATTGTCATTTGGGAAAGCTCACCATCTGATTCTGATAAGAGAAGGATGCCTTTTTCCCAAAGACTTAAGTCCTAGCTCCACTCTTTGAAATACCTTAGGGAAGCCTTCTTCCCCTTCATAGCTGGGAATTGAAGCAACATCTTAAAGGACTTTATGCTCTTCATTAATTGAGAAGGCAACCCTAGAGTGGCAACTGTTTTATGTTTCAGATAATTTTAGAAATACTTTGATTTCTGGAGATGATGATAAGTATTACAATGATCAGAATGTTAATAGATGGAGTCAGTTTCAGGGCCCTGGACTCTTTTTATTAGTGTGTACATTTTATGACAGGAAAGCCTTGCCTTTCTCTTGGAAAAATGTAGAGAGAGAATTGTGATCAAAGTAGTCACAGATGTATTACGCTGAGCAGGGAGCTCAAGCTCGAGATACTTTTATTCTTACTTCAGCAACAATGGCTGGGCCACATTCATATCTTAAAAGAAAACAAATGACCAAATAAACAAAAACTACCACTACTATTACCAAAAACAAAATAAAAAAAACCCTACAACAGTAGAAAATATGAGTTGAGTCTTTATTAATATGTGTCAAAATACAAGGTATCCAACTCTACTTCTAACTACCTGTGTGACTTTGGTCCTCATTTGGAGGTTAATAGTTCTGTCAGTAATTCGGCAAACATTTATCAAGCCTTTACTAGGTGCCAGGCATTGTGCTTAGTATTTGTTTTACAGATGAAGGCAAAGAATTCCTGTTTTCATAGAGCTCACATTCTAATGGAGGAGACAACATATAAACATGTGCGTGCATATAAGATATACATCAATTGTCATCTGTAAAATGAGGAGGTTGGACTAGTTGATTTCCATCTCTAAAATTATTTGATTCTGTTTAATTTATTCAAGTATATAATATATAAGTATGATATATCATATTACATGCATCTAAAATACATCTTCAAAGTATATGAATTTATTGCATATATGTATGTTTATAGACATTTATAACTGCACCTGTGATTTCATTGATCTGGAGATTTCTCAGTGAGCAAACCCTCCTTTATCAGTATAAATGGTGCCTTGCACATTATAGACTTTAAGAGTTGCTTTTGACACTAAGAGGTTAAATGACATGCAGCCAATATATGTGAAAAGCCAAACTTAAACCTAGGTTTTTCTGATTCCAAGGCCAGATCGTTTTCCACTCTACCAAGTTTTCTCTCATATATAAAACAGATGTGATATTGCATATATTAATTTTTCCTTATGATTTTATTATATTCCTAATTCTGAGACTGGGTTTCTATCCACTGGTACATTCCATATCTATATTTACTTAACTATATACACACATATGTATACAGATACCTTCATATACAGACACACAGACAGAGACACACACACACACACACACACACACACACACATATATATATATATACATATTTTTCTCTCTTTTATGCTAGAAGGAAAATAAAAAAGAAGGAAGAAATATAAAAAAAGACTATAGTGTGAGTATGTGTGTATGTGAGTCTATCTTAGTTGGCTCTGGCAAATGGACAATGAATAATAAGAGTGGATAAGGAAGAAATGCTTGGGCTGGATTCCATTTGGAAAATTGCATAGTGATGTCAATGACCCTTAGCTGCAATATGCTACGAAAACCTACTTCTTCAATAAAATTTTCTCCTGGTGATGCTATATACCTGCAAAGTTAAAAATACCATGATCTCAGAAGAATCAGAATTGTTAGTTGCCCAAAGGGCATGAAAAGCCATTTGGAAGGTATGGGTAATTATAAATAGACTGAAACATATTATAAATAATGACTTGGACCAATATAAGATTTAATCAAAGATATGTATGACTAGAAAGGAAAGATGATTGCTTTTATAGAGAGAATAAAAGACAATAGATGGACAGTTCTGGTGTTGTATTGATTATATACAATACATTATAAGAAATAGATAAAAAATTTCCAGTAAATCATCTAGATGATGTATGGAAATTTTTTGGAAGGATATGACAATTTCACAGGATGAAGCTAAGAGAAAGCTATAAAATTATCTGGCAAAGGCAATATCAAACAGGTGAAATCACAGATCCTTCAAAATGTCAGAGTATCATACTTTACACTGGACAAATAAACTAGGTCTAAAATCCTGTGGATGAACTTTTATTTGATACACAGAATTTATCATGACTTAGTTGCCTGTTTCCAAAATAACAGAATTTCATCTGTGATTATCAGCTCTGTTAGAAAATGAAGGAAAGGAGGGCAAAACAATAAGTTGGTTAGCTCCTTTTAAGTATTTATTGTCCCTGGGTGATTTAGCATCAATGTATTGTCATTACTGAAAAACAAAAACAAAAATAAAAAAAAACTACTCAAAGCATATATTCTGTTAACTGTGAGCCTTGACAGTCAAAGGATAAAGTATCATTTCAATCAACATTCATTTAGTTATCATTAAATTTCTCTCATCATCCTTAGATCTTTCTTTTTCAGAACCTTCCTTCTTGTCATTCTAGCTTTTTTTATTTACTAGACAACACTGTCTCTCCACTTTCTCTAGCTTTTGTCCTGGTATTTTGTTTGAGATTTAAGTCTCAACTCTTGTTTTTGGCTTTTCTTTCTTTCTCCAGTGTTTTGCACAGTGTCTGGCACGTAGTAGATGCTTTAAAAATGCTTTTTAACTTGTCAATTTTGGGCAAGTTATTTAATGATGTCTCAATGCTTCACCTTCTTCAACTGTTACTGTGAAGGTGATAAGAATGTTCTCTCCTATGTAACTCACTGGATTGTTGTAAGAATCAAATTAATACTCATGAAAATACTCTTTAAACTCAAATGTGCTATAAAAAGGAAGATATTAATATTTTCATTATTAAGTCCTGATTTCATTGTTCTAATTATGAAGCAAGACTTAAATCCATGTCAACATATTAAAAGAATTTAAGCCCAACTATTCCTAATAGGGCATTTTTTTTGTTGTTATTTTGTTTTGTTTTGTTTACACAGGCCAAAGTAATGGAGGAAAGAACTCTAAGTATTACAATTTTTAAAAATGATTTTGATTGGCTGTCCTCAATGATTGAACTCCCTGAATAATTATCCCATTTCCATTTTCCATTGCCTATGTAGTCTCTACTTAAATGCTCTCAGTATAATACTTCCTTTTAAACCACCTAGAAACTGCTAGTACTTCAATTTCCCTCTTGCCAAGAGCACACATTATACTAACTATACATTTTACAAATCATCACACCTACTGTGTAGGTGGCAATGACTTCATACACACTCTTTCCCTATTTTAACTCACTGCAGATGGCACCCTCAGGGCTGGGAGACCCATCCATGGCAGGAATGAGAGAGATTACTTTTTTTTTTTAATGGATTCAGACGTCAAATTAAATGTGAAATTAGCACCAAGCATTCCAATCTATTTTCGGTAATGACGCTTAATGTTATGGTTTAGGGAGCGATTGCTTTTTTGCAGAAGGTTCCAACTGAGTCCCTTTCGGGTGCTAGGAGACCTCTGATATGTGCCCAGGTACCACATGCCAGGAGAATAATTATAATACCACCAGGTTAAGTAAGAGTTGATTAGGTGGGTTTGAGAGGGCTGGGGCATTTTTAGGGCTATTTTTATCTCCAAGGCTGCATCTTAAAATAATCAGTGTTATCACTGGTGGGCATTTTCCAGCAAAAGAGTGTGTGTGTGTATGTGTGTGTGTGTGTGTGTGTGTGTATAAAGGTTTGAAGGGAAATGAACATAAAATAACACCCACAGTCTTCAGCTGGAGAAATGGATATATTTGAGTTTAAAGAACACCAGAACTAATCCATCTCTACAGATGTAAATTTCCAAGGCATGAGTCCTACACTATATACTGAATATATGGTTCCCAGGGGGCTGATGAGTCTATCAGAACAGTAAAGCAAGTTGATTGGAATGAGACCAAAAGATATGAGGTCACCATTGTCTCTGGGAAGGTTTCTTGATGTCTAATCTTTTGAGTATCTCTGGATAGTGATTGGTTTTAAATATGAGGTTTCTTAAAAGCACAGTTATAACAAATCTGGATGTATCTGGTACATTAATGATCAGCTAGTTTAGATCTTTTAAATTACTAAGGTTAGAGAAGTTAAATAAAGCAGTTAAAGACATACTGTGAAGTTTATAGCTAAAATGGGATTAGAATCTAGGGCTCCTTACTGATTGGGCATTTTTTTCACAACAACATAATGCCTGATGCTCTTGCATACATTTCCATTAGTCATAATAAGGGAACTTTTTCATATTTAGTGACTGAAGAAAAAAAACCTAGGTGGAATAAAAAAATTCTTTTGCTTGGCCAGGGAGGTAACTAATGATTTTGGAGAAGAAACTTAAGGTTTTAAGGTGGGAGGGATAGACTGGCTACATTCGAATAATCATAAATGAAGATTTCTAAGAATATTTAATGTGTAAGGATTCTTTTTTAAAACACCAATTCTGAGTATCAGTTCCAAGGCAGAAGAAAGGTAAGGGTTAGACAAATGAAGTTGCCCAAGGTTATACAAATAGGAAATGTTGGAGACCATATTTGAACTGATGACTTCCCATCTCCAGGTCTCATTCTCCATCCACTGAGCCACTAAGCTACCCCTATAAGGGTTCTCAGTGTGGATTTCATTTCAAATGTAAATGTGTGATTGTACAACCATAAAGTAGTGGAGCCTACAATTTCAGTATTTGTTGATTTGGGACAGTCAGGGATGTGAGGTCCTGAACAGAGATGACCAGTCAGTCTCCCTGCTGTCTGTAGGCTCCTTTAGGGTGAAGAGTGAGGAGCCCCTCCCTGCTGGTGAGAAACTGGAAGCCAACAGGAACAAAATGGATACCTGGTCTAACCTTCTCTGGAAACAAGTGATAACTATCCTCCTTCTCCTCAGCCCCTGGCCCTGATTGATGATATAAATGAATTACTGAAACTCTCAGAATCAGGCCAAGGGGTATATTTAAACACAAGGGTAAACTGAGAGAGGAGGGTTAAGGTCTGGAAAAGCTGTTGCTCTGGGTGAATGGCCAGTGCTGGTAGAGGGCCTCAGAAGGTAAGATCTGGCTGAGGGAACCAGCCCCTCAGCCAGGGATAAATTCCACTGCCCATATGTAGAGTGGTCTACCAGCTTGGCAAATGAGGGTAATGATTTCATTTAGGGGTGTTCTGGCTAGGCTGACTTAAGTAATTCTTACCCGTTCCACAACCCACCAAATCCCACCTCCTGGGGCTCAAGGGGAAGTCCAGGGGGTAGCTGGATGTTTGGGTGAGGTCAAGGAAATCAGAACCCCCAGATTGGTTCTCCAGAGGAATTTATAGTCCCCAGCTCCAAAGGTCTGGTCTTGAGACCAGGGACTTGCTGGGTCAAAGTTCTGTACCCCTAACTGCCAGGATTGCCTCAGGTGATTTTGCAAATGTAAGAGATCTTGCATAAATCCTGCATTACAGTTTCTGTAAGAAAATGAAAGTATCTACCTGTGGAATTAGCAAAAGTAGGTTGAGGGATATGCGGGTTTAAGGCAATGTAGGTGCTTAGGGATTTGAAGATGAATGACAAAAGTAAGTAAGGGGAAGGAACATAAAATAATTACCATAAAAGAAGTTAAGAGGAAAGGAGAGAGCTTCAGTTCTTTTGGCCCTTGGAAACTCAAAGACTGAACACAGAGTAGGAATAATTATCACCTAAAGGAGAAGAAATTGTGTATTACATTTAAATTGAGTCTTTGACTATGTTAAAGTTATTGTGATTGAGTGCTTTTGTAATTTAAGCTAACTGAATATCATAGATTTATGATATGCATTTATGATATTCCTACACTCTAAATACTTTATGCTCTAAAATTTCCTCACACCATAGGCAAGTCTAAGGGTGCACTGAAAAAATATTTGTGTGGCCTATGTAGCTGTAAGAGTATTTAAGGATTAGTAGAAAAGTCAGGGAGTAAAGGAGAAGTATAGGCTGAAAAGCTGAGACCTAAAGGCTTGTAGCTCTTTACCAAAACTATCTCTTCTCATCCTTCCTTTTGCCATCTAGTGGTGTCAGCAGCAATAAAGAAATCACAAATTTATCCAAGAGGTGAGAGATAGGTAATCCTTTGGATGAAGGTTAGCCATGTCCATTTAAGAGAATCATAAAGCCAGAGGTCTAGACCTCAAAAAGGATTCAGATGCCATCTACTGCAGCTCCTTCAATTTATAGGGGAGGATACTGAGGTTCAGAGAAGTTGTTTGGAATGCTTGGAATGTTTGGATAAGGAAATTATTTAAGCATCAGATTCCAGATTTGAGTATTCAAGTCTTAAGGCTCTAGAGCCACCCAGTGATTCTTCTACATTTGTTCCTGGTGCTGCATAGGGATTCCACTGCAGTTTCTTGTACAAGTGCTTCCTATTACAAATTTTCACTCCTATGGGAGTTGTAAATACCGACAAAATTCAAGTAAGCCTTAATGAGATGTTACTTTGCAAAACATTTTATCTCCTTCTTTAAAAAGTTTAGGATGTAAAACAAATTTAGGGATAGGAAGCAGGGAAAGAACAGATCTTTGGGTTTCAAAGAGTATAGACTGAATATAGATAAGAAAGTATGACCTAGAAATGGACAAAATATCCACCATGATGCGACTCCAAGGAAGTACTGTTTAAATGTAGCAGGCCAAACTACATGATCTATCAAGATCCTATCCCAGTTTTAGACTTTATTGTATTTTTAAATATTTATTTATTCCCTTTTCCCTCAGGAGGAGAGACTCTCTATTTGGGAGTAGTTTCAACCCGATGTGGGGTTACCTCTTCCTACACTTTATCCTCTCCATAATATTTTTTTTCTTTCTATTCTGTTCTTTCTGAAGATGAGTTAATTTTTATCACTTGTTTCTGGGGTTACTGGTCTCTGCTGTTATCCAGATCGGGTGGTTATCCAAGTCTTAAACCCAATCGGTCTCTGAGCCACGGCACAAGTGAAATTATCTGGAAGCTGTATTTCTAGTTTAAAAATATACATTTATTCAAATAGACCATTTACTACAGTTCCCTCCAGTCCAGAGAGAGCCCATAGAACTCACAGCTGCATGAGAAGCCAGCATATCTAGCATAGAGAGGAGCTATGATTGCACTATGATTGCACTGGATCTATGCTTCCCTGAGAGAGAGAGGCAGAGCTAAGGCCCAAGCATGAGCAAAGTCAGCAGCTAGGCAGGAGGGCCGGGCAGACAGCTGGCCCACCAAAAGAAAAGGCTGACAATATATCTCCCTTCTCATGTTATCACCTAGTTTCTCTCCAGAATACCCAAAGAAGTTTCTCACTGGACAGCAGCCACGTAGGAAATTAACTCAAGAGACTTCCTCCTAGGAACTGGTGGGTCTTCCAGATGCCAAGTCACTCTAGCACATGGCCAGAGACCAGGGTTTCATTACTTCCTCTCTCAAGAGTTAAGTGGCTACTCAGCTAGTCCTTCCCATCTTCTTTATCACAAACCTCACCAAAGGGAAGGAGGACCAAATCCATTTTGATAGCCTTGGGGAAGAACAGTTTCAGCACCAGTTTAGAGTCAGGCTATTTTTCAGAGAGGCTGAAAATTATTTCACACAAAATATTCCAATTTGATATTAATTTTCCACAGCCAACAATAGTTTTTTGTGAACCAGAAAATTAAAAAAAACTAACATTGATAGCACATGATAAAAATGATAGCAACACATTCTAAAATTTTCATTTTTTCATCCTAAATTCCATATTTTAGATACAAAGGCAACAAAATGACATCTATGTTCCTTTGGATTCTACTTAGGTCCCTACCCTCTTGACTAGTGAAACTATTACATAAATACCCCAATCAGACCCACCAACCTGTTCTCTCTCTCTCTAGCTTCATGCTTTACTGTGGCCTGAATTACTATTCTTTCCCCCAATTCTCAAACTCCTAATTTCCAGTTCTAGCTCTGGTAATATTAATACAATCAACACTACTGGGAAGGACAGATGGATCATCACCCTATGGCTTCAAGCACCATCCCAGCTATTTCTGAGCCCAAATCCTCTCCTACCCACTCCCCACCCACACCCACACAAACACTAACTCCATTCTGTTATGTGTTTTGTCCCCTTATTAGAGTATAAAACCTTTGAAGGATTTCTTTTAGAATTGCAAACCCAACTCTGCTCCATGCCTGGCACATAGTATGCATTTAATAAATGTTTTAGCTTTCTTTCTCCTCACATATGTTCATGTTCTCTGGGAGCTTTAGGAGTCATCTCAGTTCTATTTTAGATAGATTATAACAACCAGGAATGGTGATGAGGGAAGCAAGGAACTATAAGATGAACCCTGTAGGAAGCCATGAGAAGAAATGCAGTGTAATTGTGGAATTGATTCCTTATGGGATAAACTGGCATGATGTTACTTTCTGTATTGCAAGACTACATCAGATGCACTGAGGATATTACTTTTTCATCAAGGCTGATGATATTGGATCTGATCTCTCAATTTTGCCAGTTGCTTGCAGAAGCAACATAATATGTTTTCAAACAAAGTTTCAGGCTCAAGTTAATGTCTCAAACGCAGTTTTGTCCAAGTTTGGTTAATATTTCTAAACCAAGCAACTAATTAGCCCTTCCTCCTCTCCTTTGTCCCTTCTTCCTTCTTCCTTATTTTCTTCTCTCCCTTTCTCATCTTTCTTTTCTTTCCTTACTTTCCTTTCCCAATTACCCAGATCATTCATGATTTAGTCAGATAGGTTCATATAAAAGATGGGCCATGAAGAAAAAGAAAGGGGACAGCATAGGAAACAGAAAAAAACTACATTTATCAAATGCTTACAGTTTTACAATGTGTTTTCCTAACGACAACCTTATGAAATCTGAAAAAATTTCCCCATTTTACAGATAGGGAAAATGAAATTTAATCAAATAGAAGTGTCCAGAGTCACATACTGAGTAAAACATACATTTAGCACTTCATTCCAAGTTTTTAACTCTAAGTCCAATGTTATTTCCACTATAATTTACTGTTTCTTGACTGGGAGAATGGCCCAACTTTATCTTTCTTCCTCTAATAATGTTTATTGACATGGAACCAAGGAACCTATATGCTTCTGTTGAGATATGCAAAATGTAAAGCCCAGTGAAAATAAGAAAACTGGAATCAACATATTTTAGAGCTGAAAAAGAACCATTGAAACCATCGAGTGTCACTCCATCATTTTATTGACAAGGAAACGAAGACCCAAATTGGAGTAATGACTTTCCTATAGTTAGACAGAGGTAGAATTAGAATTCAAATCTTATACTATTACTCCACCTACCAATTTCTTTTTCTAGTCATAAATCCAGACTTCCTATGAATGTACAGTGGTGTAGGGACTCTATGAGAATTGCAAAATATGTATTTTCTATATTATACTCATCAGTTGCTTTTCCTACAAATCAACAAATATTTATTAAGACTACTGTGTCATAGGTGACATAGATAGCCCAGGAAGACCTATGATTAACTACTATGCCTCACATAGGCTACCTTTGACACTGGGCAATCTAACCAGTTCTCGAGGCAACTCTCTAAGGTTAAGGTTACCTGCACTGGTAGAAGTTTATTCACCTGGGAGTTCTTCATATTTATGAAAATCAGATCCAGCTCGTATTCTTGTCCTTTTATGCCAGGCAAGTGCTGAGTGTTGAATATAAAAAGACCAAAGTGGAATCATCTTAGATGTTGACAAACTTTAATTCTAATATCTGACTTTAATTGCTTATATTCCAATAGACCCCTAACTATAAGTTTACAAATGCAAAATAAACAACCTTGCCATGACTAAACTACTTATTTGATTCATTATTAAGAATTGCAAGTTGACACATAAGGTGACTCTGGATTAGACATTTGAATTGAATATAAACTGAGCTATAATAACTATATTACCTGAATAATAATAGTAATTTATATAGAGTTTTGATCTTCACAATAATGTATTGTTATCCTCATTTTGCAGATGAAGAAACTGAGGCTCAGAGAGGTTAGGTGACTTTCCCAGGGCCTCATCTCTGATAAGGGTCAGAGGTAGGATACAAATCCAGGTTGCCCTAATTCATATTCAGTATTCTATCTATTATGCAACCTGGCTGCCTATGTTCAGTAAACTATAGTGCATAAGGCTTAGGGAGAATTATTAAATTATCTCAGGGTCTCTTTGATATTGAAATTCCATTTTTTTTTCTGGATGGGAAAACTAAGGTACAACCTAAGGAAGTGATTCTTAGTAAGGAAGAGAAATAAAAAAAATCCTGACTCTCACCTCAACATTATTCCCTAGACCTTTTTATGCTCTTACATTCATCATCTGACTATAGTGGCTCATGGTATTCAATGTTAACTATTACTGACTGTGGTGAATTAGAAAAAAAGTATGTAGATGTTAGACTTGAGGTAGGAAGAATAATTTTCAAATTTCACTTTGAACCCTTGCTAGCTATGTGAGCCTGGGCAAGTCACTTAACTCCTCTAATTCTATCTATTTTATCTATAGATAATAATTGTATCTGTCTCACAGGATTATCATTAGAATCAAATTAAATATGTGTTTTGAAAACTTTTTTTAAACCCTGACCTTTCACCTTAGAATAAATACTATATATTGGTTCCAAGGCAGAAGAGTGGTAACAGGGCTAAACAATGGAGTTTAAGTGACTTACCCAGGGTCACAGAGCTAGGAAGTATCTGAGGTCACATCTGAACCCAGTACCTCCTGTCCCTTGGCCTGGCTCTCAATACACTGAGCTACCTAGCTGCCCCAATTTTAAAAACTTTAAAGTCCTCTATGAATGTTAGTTATTATTTTAATGGATGAGTAATTAAAAGTATATTCAATTTGCATATTGATAATCATCTGACTTCATTGAGTGAATTTCTTGTTAGAAACAAAAGATTTTGTATAATACTCTATGAACTTTTCCTAAAGATTGACTATTGACCAATATTCTTAAAAATATGAATATATCTGGCTTGAAATTTTTCTTAGGTCTCTCTCTCTCCTCATTTCCATTTCTACAGGCAGGGGTCCTCTGCAATGCCCACTACTTAGGGTTATTCCCTAATTAGAGAAGAATTCGACATTTGTCTTTGTGAATATGAATATTTTTTCATATTCCAATTTAATGCCAAACTACTACGTTTTATAGGTGGAGGGGGCAAAAGATTGCAGGAGCAATTAATTTTCTCTCTAAGGGCAATGAAAAGTCTTATCTTTTGCTACCCATTTTAAGACATTTTAGAATCCATTTGTAGGCAGCAAAGTATTTTGGTCTTTCTTACTTGCCCATGGATCTAGATGACTCAGTTATGGAGCACACCTATCAGCAGTATATAAGAGAGTTAGTAATCTTGCTAGTTATGATGAATGACATGGAGTGTTAATAATGGGCATAAAATTTTTGAGAATCTGATTTTGGTTCAGAGCTTCTTAAAAAAATAGTGTGTCTGAGATAAGCTCCACACTGAAATCCTGGCAATATTCATCTTTTTTCCCTTTTTCTCTTTCCTAGTTTATGGTGTCTTAACTATTTTGCCTCCAGTGTAGTGTAAAACAATTGCTCTTAATGAAAAATAACCCATTCAAATGCACATTCATTCTTTATTTAACATTTAATAAACATATATTAAGCACCTGATCTTAACAAGAGACCCTACTAGGCATTGGAGGCAAACTGATTAGATAAGAGGTAGTTTATGTTGTTTACCCATCTTCTAAATGGAAGAGATGATAGAGTGCTGGCTTTCCACAGCACTTATTAACCATTTACTATTTGCCAGGATAGGAAAAGAAAGGAATAGAAGCAAGACAAAAGAACAGGACAGACAGTCTATTCTTTCAAGGAGAATATACTTTATCAAAGAGAGGCAATATGTACAAAATGTATAGAAAATAAATACATAGTATTTTTAGGAGAGAGGAGAAACAACATTTAGAGGATCAGAATAGATGTCCAAAGAGTTGGCTCATTTGTCTTTGTTTTTGCTAAAGCCAAAAAGTTTCATAGTTTTCTGCTTTGCTGAGAGCTGACAATTCTTCTGACAATAGACCAAGCCAGAAATACACTGTAATGGTAACCCATTCTCCCATCAGCACCCTATCCTCTTCTGTTATGCTGCTGCCAGCATAAATAAGATTCAGGGCTTACAAATGTGTCTGTTTTGGTAAATGAGTCCTAGAGCCAAATCACATTTATGCATCCAGCCAGTGACTAACAAATATGCCTGACTCTTGTTGACACACAGCACATTCTTATACTGCAATTTAATTGGTGTTTGTTATCTTGTTGTTGTTGTTGTTGTTGTTGTTTTTGAGAAGGAGAGGCTATAGAAGGGAGAAAACAAGTTAGCTTTGGGGATCAGAACAGAGCCTCAGATCTCTCTGTTTTGTGGCTGACTTGCATCTGTTCAAGTCAGTTTGTTTTATTAATGCTTACTGGCCTAAAGCTATCTCAGTGATGTTAAAGATGCAATGTTAGCACAGCACTGACATATAGATTTGTTTTCTATGAGAAAGAAATTAACGATTGTGCAGGATATTGAACTCCTGGCTTTTATCCAAGTTTTTACACTCCAAGTTTAAAGATTAGAGCTTTTATGGAGCTTAGAAAGTGGTACCCATGAGTCTTAATCTCTAAAAGAATCCCAACAAGAACATTTGAGAAATGAAGAAGAAATCAACACTGTGAGAGGGACCTGATCACAAATAGTGGACATCCTTTCCCCATAAGAAAGAACTTAATCCAGAAAGTGCAACCAAGTAAGGAGGAGCATATTAGGAATATGATGAAAGAAGTGGTTTCTTGAATTCTTTTAAACCTTGACGATGATTCATGCGTTTTCTTAGAGGGGATTTGAGGTGTTGCAAGATGAGTAGCAGCTTTGGTGCGAGGGCTTGCCAAGCCCTTTCAGGACTACTCATCCACTTTTGATTTCTACCTTTCACCTAACCCACACTTGTGACTCAAAGAAACTGTAGTAAGCACAGCAGCCACGTCCTGGTAAAACCACTAGGCAGATAGGCTGAACTAGGTTGAGGCCACAAACGTTAGTGAGTTATAAGGTTGTCTATCCCAAGTATGTGAATGTTTTACCAGGCAGAACAGGCAAATGTGAACAATTTGTCCCAATGGTCATGAAAATGGCTGAAAAAAAGTAGTCTGGGCTTAGAGCTTGGTCAGACACCAAAGGTACCAAGGTCATCCACTGCATCCTGGGCAATCACCAAGCATCCTGTTTTAGGAAGACCTAAGTTCAAATCCTGTCTCATCTATTTCCTAGCTGTGTGAACTGATTCAGCAAGTCATATAATCTCTTCTTGCCTCTGTTTTCTTATCTGAAAAATGGTAATCATATCTTTTTACCTCCCAGGGTTGTCGTGAGAATAAAATAGCATTTGCAAAATGCTTTGCAAAACTAAAAACATTATATTAATGATTATGATTATATTTGGGCCTCAGAAATCAAGAACTCAGTACCAACTAAGCAGCAAATATTGAGCAAGACAAGTATTCTGATCTACTTTCTTTAACAATCTAAATAGGTTCATACCAGTTTTTTTTAATGGAGAATTACAGGATTTGTCTTTATTTTAAACTATAGTTTTAACATTTTTTAAAAAAATATGACATGAAGAAATAAACAGCAGGGTACCATAAAACCCTCAAAATATAACTAGTTCAAAATCTATAATGTAAAATACATTTTTTTCTTATTCCAATTTTTAAGTTTTTTCAGATTACAGTTTGGTACAATTTTCAGTAATCATTTTCTGAAATTATTCCATCTATATTCTCTTCTTCCCTTCTACCCTTCTCTTCCCAACCCCCAAAATGGCAGATAATATGATGTAGATCGTACATGTGTTATCATACAATATATATTTCCATTTTCATCATGTTTTGAAAGAGGACATATGTTGCTTAAACTAGAAAAAATTATGGAGGAAATAAAGTGAAGAATTGTATGCTTTATTCAAACTTCATCATTTCCTTTTATAACAGTTGATAGCCTTTTTTGTCATGAATCCCTTGGAGTTGTCCTAGATTCTTTCGCTGCTGATAAAAGATAAATCATTCACAGTTGATCATAAAAAATTGTTGCTGTTACTGTATAAACATTCTCCTGGTTCTGCCTACTTCACTTTTCAGCACTTCATATATGTCTTTCCAGGCTTTTTTTGTGATCATCTTGTTTATTATTTCTCATGGCACAATAGTATTCCACTATGATAATATGTCACAACTTGTTCAGCCATTCCTCAATTATGAGACATCCATTTAGTTCCAGTTCTTTCCTATCACAAAGAAATATTTTTGTATAAGTATTCCCCTTATCTTTGATCTCTTTGGGATACAGACCTACTAATGGCATTGCAGAATCAAAGGGGGTACACAATTTGATGACCCTTTTTTAGGGGTCATGGTTCCAAATTGCACTCCAAGTGTTTGTATCAGTTCACAGCTCCAACAAGAGTGAATTGCTGTCCCAATTTTTCCACATCCCCTCTAACACTTATCATTACCCTTTTTTGTCAAATTAGATGTGAGGTAGCACTTCAGATTTCTTCCAATTTGCATTTCTAAAATAATTTTTAAAATAAAATCTTTTCAACTATAAATTCTGTAACATGTATAGCTCTTCCTCTCTTTGGTGTCTTATTTTGTTTCATTATTTCCTTTCTTCTAATTATTGGAGAATGCAGAAAATGTCTCTATGCCTCAATTTTCAATTGAACCATGACTCTCTGTAGCTAACAAGATTTTCTTTCTTTCTTGAATAACATTGAAACATGGTTCTAGAATATCTTAGATAGCTCTCTTTCTTTGGGGTTCTTTTACTCAGAACATACCAGTTCTTGAGTCTATCTATGGCCCCTGTATCTTCCTTTGAATTCTACTTAAATGGAGAGTTCTGATACTATTTTCTCACTATTTTCCATGGAAGCTATGCACTCTGTATAGCACTAGAAGATTATAGATAAGCTTACAAACTTGTTATATTTGAAAATCCCAAAATAATAAAATTCTAAATCCTTAGTGGATCTGATAAGAAATGTCCAGAGTTTGTAAGCAATTTCCTTCCACAAAGCTTCATCTAATTGCTCTTCTTTGATCATATCAAATGCCTAGTTATCAGTAGGAGAAAACTCTAAGAATAGAAGAGACATATAACTACCTGTACCATAGAAATTGGAAATTACTCATCCTAAAGGCAGAGGGAGGGACTTAGTGGTCTCAGAAGATGACTTTACTGCCTTCATTACTAAAAGAATATTCTACAGTTCATCATTATTTGGGGATTTATATGACCCAAGACTCTTGCCACCAAAGGATAATAACAACAACAAATCAAATTTATACAGCACTTTTGTGATAACTTCTCTGAGCCTCAGCTCTGAAATGGAGATAATGTACTACCTACCTCATTGGGTTGTTGTGAAAATCAAAAGAAATAATGTATATGTACAAATTTTGTTAAGGACTTGCTCAGAGTAATGTAGCTAGCAGATTGCATGATCAGTATTCTAGGTCAAACCTCTGATTTTAAGTTATGCTATCTACCAGAAAATACAATCTCTATAGAATATGACAGAAACATTTGACCAATTTGTAATCAAGGTGTTAACTTCGCCAAGTCATGCTTAAGTTTACATCAGGGGAAATGGATATTTATTTGAGTGCTAGAAGCACTAGCCATAAACAAAAATGATAAGAAAAATAAGCAAATAACATAGGTTTATTGGGAACATGATACTCAAGATGCTAGGGGCACAAGGGATGCCTATGTCATGGAAGCTAATTTAAGATAGGTACTTCAGAAGAGAAAGGGTGATATGTGGGAATTAAACAACACCTCTTCACTCCCCTAAGTCATATACACATTTTTTTCTAGATACTGTTAAAAAGAAAAGGAATATTATGGCAGGCCTACACTACAAGCTGTCCAGCCAGAAGGAGGAAATATATTGAGAATCACATAAAAAAGATGGCATAGAAACATGACAGAGTTGAGAAAGGAAACTTCTAGCTATAGAGTCATTTGTTAGAGTGGTTCCTAAAGGCCAAATTGGCATTTCATTTTGGACTTGTTTGAATAATTTCATTTCTCAAATGGTAAAAGGAATTAAAAGGAAACTGGTTTTTGTAACTAGATTTTGATTAAAAATGAGGAACTGGTTTTAAGATAGAAATAATAGAAACTTTGAGAAGGGAGGACCTCGTAATCTTAGAATGCATTATAAATTAGGAGAATATCATATCCCTAATCTTTTTTGAATTTCCCAAAGGTCTCAGTGCAAGTTTAAGCTTTTATAGGTTAATCTATCACCTCAGGTACCAGCTTCATCATCACTTCCCATACCTCACACCCATCAAGACAACTTAGTACCCTCATAATGACCTCATCAAGTTGGACTTTAAGTCCTCATGGTAATTCTATGATTAATATGTTTGCTGGGTAGTAGAGATGAATTTCAGCTTTATAATCCAAATTTCTCTCCCCTAAAAACATAAGCTTTAATAGCTTAAAAGTGCACTGACTTTAAGATATATTTTGTTTCCAAAAGATAAGGAAAATAATAGATATGAGAAATATTGAATCTGAGCTGGAATCAATTTTTAAAGATCATTGAATCCAAACCAATCATTTTACAGAAAAGGAAACAGGACACAGTGAAGCTAAGTCATTTGCTCGAGTTTCATACAACATACTGATTTTTGAGGCAGGGTTCAATCTTATATCTTCTTGACTTCAAGAACAACATTCTATCCAATAAACCATGAGGAAATTAACTCAAGTGGAATGGGATACTCATAAGAATAAGATTCTTATACCATAAAATAAGATAATTATTATTAAGATGAAAAAGAGATGATGTTTAGAGATTAATTTGAATGAACAGGGAACTCACTAATGAATTGGAGTTTTTAATAGAAATGTATAGAAAATAGAAGCAAGGCTAGGTAATAGAAGGTGAATCTATAATTTTGGCATTGTCCTGTGAAAATTACATCAGGGATGGAAAAAATAAAAAGAAAAATAAAAGGATGCTGACTTTTTATAATGAATTCTGGGGACGACAAAAAAGGGAGCTCTTCTATCTATTTTAGGGGCAAGAGAAAGATCACAAAGGTAATAAGCCTGCCACTCAAGTTGAATGGGATTAAAACAATGGAAGATGTAAGAAGGAAAAATATTTTCAATTTCTATAAGAACTGAATTTATTTTCCTTGACGTTAGAAAGAAGAACATTGGATGAAAGTTGTGGAGAGATAGATTTTAACTTCATATAAGGGAAGAGTTGAAAAAAAAAAAAACAAAAACAAACATCTCCTAACTGCTGTCCTCCCATAATCGAAAAGGGCTGTCTCAGCAGATAAGAAAATATCTATAACTACAGCTCCTCAAGTAGAAGCTGGATTATCAGTTGTTAAAGATGGTGAAAAAACTTGGAGTCCATTTTTAAATTCTCTCAACCAGTAAACTTTAGCTTCTTCATTCATAAAATGGCCATAAAGATTCCTAAAGAACAGTGATGAACAACCTTTTGAGCCTGGTGTGTTAAAATTCACCAAAAAAATGAGCATAACTCAGATAGTGTGTCACTTCGAGAGAAAAAAAACGCCACCATAATTTCGTGATATTAATAGTTTAAATAACAAAATGCATAATTTAATAATAAAATGCATATATTACATGTAAATGTAATATATAACTGTAATATATGTAATAAATGTAATATAATAATTCAATAATAAAATGCACTTATTACATATAAATATAATACATAACTGTATTTAATAAACAAAATAGGTAAATTAATATAAGTAGAATTGTCATCTATAGTGCACAGAGCGTCTACACCACACTAGAGCAAATGTTTCATCCTTGGCAGGCGGCCCCATCCTTCTCTGTATGTGGCCGCCTATGGCCACGTGACATCAAAAATGGCTGCGTGTCATAGGTTTGCCATCAGCGCTATAGAACTTCATAATATTGTTGTCAGCATCATATGAGAAAGTCTTTGAAAATGTAATACTTTGTAAACAAGCCAGTATTTGAATGTCACTTTTATTCATAGAGTTTCTGCTGTTCAAACTGAGACAGTCAGAATCACACCTCAACTACTTGCCCCCCATCAGGACTCTTTCTTTCTTTTCTTTTCATTTTCGTTCTCTTTTTGTTTCCACTTTCTCCTTTAATTTTCCTACTTCCTCATTCTTTCTTAGGGAGCAGTACTTTGGTTCTCTAATGGATGTTAGTAAGCAAGACTAAAAAGATGACTGATTCCTATATTACAAAACATTTCCTAGATATAGACTCTAAAAATACGAGACTCTCATATTCTTCTCTCTGTATCACCGACCCCCCTTCCTATCATAAAACAGATTTAATGTGGAATATTACCTGCTGTCTAAGAGATTACAAGTTAGTTTGCTTAAGTAATGAAAATCAAATTTCATTTCCATGTGGAAGCATCTACTGGGCTTCTATATGCTGGGTTTAGAAGTCAGAGAATCTTGACCAAGTACTGATCTTACTGGCTTCTGTTAAAATAGATTGTTTTGAAATAAATCTCTAATTTTTATATTTAAGAGGGAAAGTTTTTTTTTCCAGGAGGAGACCCCCTGATGTGCAGGTTGGCAGTTGGTGACCCCCTGCTGTGCAAACTGTCAGTTGATGACAGTTAGAAGGGTGTGGCTGAGAGTGGTTTGTAAGTTGCAGACCTTTGGAAAGGGCTTTTGGTCTCTGGCTCTCCTGGGGAGAGGGTGTATGTGGCTAGCACTCTCTCTGATTGGAGACAGAGAAACAGAATAAGGCCTTACTAGCCTTATTGATTATTGATTAACTTGGGTAGATAAGGTAGAAAAGATAATGGTTATATTATCAGATAGAGAGAGTAGTAAGAGTAGGTGAGGGCTTTAGCCTAGCAGAAAATACTGTCCTCTGAGGCAGATAGATTTAGAGATTTTTTTTTTAAAATTAGTTAGGATTGGGATCTAGGGTATAGTTATAATCTATTATAAGATGACTTTCACTTTCCTCCTTCCTGTTTCCTATCCATATCTCCTAATAATAAACTAAGTGTTTTGTGTTTAATAAACTACACACTGGCTTTTGATCAAATTCCTGCCCCCCCCATTTAACCCCTCACACTTCCATCCTTCAAATCGTGTCTTTCCATTTACTCTATACACCTCACAGATTCCATATTGACCCTCTTATTCATCTCTCTGTCTTTAGTCCTCTACTTTAGAAGAAGCCTTGTAAGCACTGAAATATTTAGGTTTAATAATGATTCTCTAATGCTCTGGGTCTAAGAACCCTGAGCTACCATTTCACTTTGACGACTCAGAGAGAGAAGGTTCAGCTTATGCTTGCAAGGAGATTCAGAATTCAACTTTAGAGTTATCTAGAGGGATGGTCATTTGGCTTGGATGTAAATTGTAGTAGGAGCAGCCCACTTGTCTCACACATCAGTGTCCCCAATTTCTGCCAGGAGTGGATTCTCCTATCTTGCTGTTTATTTTCAATCATGGTGACCTCCCTTTCCATAAGATGATGAAAGTCAGTTGAGGGAAGCATCAGAATGAAAAACTGTGTGGGGAGCTCATACTCTAATTTTTAAAAAGTAGCTATGCAGGAGAAGTTTGTCTGTCCTATGTTGTCCTTATTTGTTTGAACCTTGCATTCTGAGTTTGCAATATTTTATGTTTGGTATGGTCTTTTGGACATCAGGAATTGCCCAGAAATAGTATCATCTTGGATCTGGGCTGACTCCAACGTGTCCCTCCATTTTGTAGGTGAAATGTTTTCTCCTCCTATTCCTCATTGGCCTCTTGCTAATTGAACTGATGTCCCAGGCATCCATTTTTAATCTGGCCACATCCATTACAAATGTTGTGAGCTGTAATTACCAAGGGAACTCCTGAAAAACTAATTAATACACAATCCTCACGATAAATTATACCTTTCCTTTGGCTTTATGTTCCAGAAAAGTGTTTTCAGATGAGGGACACACACACACACACACACACACACACACACAAAGAACTTTGCTTAGCCATAGCAAATACAATCCTGAAGCAGCTCTTAATTAGGTTTTGCAACATCCTTTTCCCCTTTTGTCAGTAACAACCATGGGCTCAGTGCCAGGGTGCTGGGCTGCAACTGCATCTTTGTTTGCCACATTTGTAGGGACTGCTTGGATACCCAGAAGGCTTTGGACAGATATCCCAACATGCAGAGAATTTTAATTTAGTTTTCTTGGAATATTAGTGTCAATATGCTATGGAAGCCAAACAGAATATATGAGCAATTTTTTGAATGAGAAGTAAAAGCAGAAATTCATGTTTGACCTTTTGGCCACCCAAGATGTATTAGTCATTGGACTGGCCTGAAGTATCATCCATCAAGGGCACTGATCAGAGGAGAAGCCCTGGGATAGCTATTTCTTATTGCATTAGCAATAGACCTTCTGATCTCTGATAACTGGCCAAATTTCATCTTTGGCCAGCAATAAAGGCATTCCTTTATCCTTGATAAAATATTCACATAGTAGTTATTAAGCACCCATGATGTATAGAATAATATACTAGCGTGTGTATATACTTCTGGGAATGTATTTATGTGAGTTTAAAGTATAAAGTTTCACCGAAACAAAATCCCTATCCTTGTGTAGCTTATATATATTGTTTGTATTGGGATAAAATACAGATAGAACACCATAAAAAACAATATTATATGACAAAATGAATTAGTGAGCTTAAAACCAACTTGTTTTATGAATTCAAAAATAAGAGGTCACTATCAATTTAAAGGAATAGAGAAAAGTTCATGAAGGAAGTGGCAAATTAGTTGGGTTTTAAAGAACATATAGGAACTCAAATAGTCATGGAAAGAGGACATTCCAGTGATAGTAAATAGTGTGAATAAAATCAAGGAGGTCCCACAGTCTCTTTCGCTATAATTTAGAGTGTGTAGAGGGAAATTATATAAGGTAAAGTTTGAATGATGAGGTTAAAGTCATGGCCTTGAATCCTAAACAAAGGTGTTTTAAATATACCTAGTAGGAATAGAGAGCCAATGAAGATTTTTGTATAGAGAAGTGATATAATCCAATCTAATCATAAGAAAGATTAATGGTTTAAAGACTAGATTTGAGGGATCACTGGTAATATAAACTTGAAAACCTGTTAGAATGCTATTTCAACAGTCCATTCCAGGTGCTAAAAAGGTAATGAGGCTAGAAAACTAAGTTAGTGACAGTGAGATTAGTGAGGAAATGCTTGAGAAATATATTATTATTGTAGAAAATATAGGATTTTGTAACTGATTTTGAGAGAGAGGTGATAATTCTAAAGTTATAAACAGGGTGGAGTCTGGAAACAAAATTCATGAGGATGAGAAATATGGATTTGAGAATCATTTACAGTAATTCAAGTCATAGAAGTGAATGAATTTTCTAAGAAAGTGAAATTAGAAAAGAGGACCAAAAACATACCCTTGAAGAAACTCATATTAAGAGGTTAGAGAAAAGCCAAGGATCAATTTAAAGATCATAGCACCAAAGATTTAGAGCTGAAACAACCTCAGAAGGACCATCTAGTCTAAACTCTTTCACTTTTTAAGTAAAGAAATTAAGGCCAAAAGAGAGTTATATAACTTTCACAAGGTCACAGGTATTGATAAAATGAGAATCTGAATGTAGTTCTTCTGACTGTTAAGCCAATTCTCTCTGCTGTACCATGTGGCCTCAAATATTGATTTTAGGTGTTCATATGAAGAACATTAAACTTACAGTCATGTTGAAATTGAGGTAGTTTATTTTACCAAGTCAAAGTCCTAGACTAGAAGAATTTTCAGATTAGATTACTTAAGTATACTGTAACCATTGTTAAAATGTTCCTCAGAAAGCTTTCCACTCTACATAAATGTCAGTGGTTTTTGTTGTTTGGGTGTTATGTCTATTGGAAATATAGAGAAAAATAAAGTTGATTAAAAATAGCAACAAAATCTGAAAGACATGAATTCAATTCCTGATTCCACATAACTGCTGTATGTCCCCAGTCACTTAACTTAAGGAAGTTACTTACTTCTTCAGGATCTCAGGCAAGTTTCTTAAAATAAAAATTGCAGCATGACTGATTTCCATTAATACAGGGAATTTCCTGACAGGGAAATCTCTGAACCAACTAAGTAATAGATCTTTTACAAAGAAAGAAAGGAAGAGATTGTATTTTTTTTTTAAAAACCTTATCTTCCTTCTTACAATAAATACTATCTATTAGTTAAGTGACTTAGCCAGGGTCACACAGTTAGGAAGTATCTGAGGCCAATTTTGAACCTAGGACCTCCTGTCTCTAGGCCTAACTCTCAATCCACTGAGCTACCCAGCTGCCTCCAGGAATAGATTGTCTTTATGATATAATATTAATATTTGTTGCTCTCTCTTCATGTTATCTCATTTGTTATTTTCATATATACATATATAGATATAGATATAGATAGATAGATAGATAGATAGATAGATAGATAGATAGATTCTGCCCCTTCCTCCCATTCCCACACCACAGAAGGTATCTTCCAGCAAAATATATAGATTATGTCTTTTATATTTCCACTTCTCAGTTCATTCTCTGGAGTTGAACATTCACAAGTTATTCTTGAAATATTAAATCTAACACTGTATGTAATATCCTCTTGGTTCTACTCATTTTACTCTTCATTATCACATATAGTTCTTTCCAAGTTTTTTTAACTTAATCTACTCATTATTTCTTATAACATAGTCGTTTTCCTTAACACATATATATCACAATTTATTTATTCATGCCCCGATTGATGGATATCCCCTCAATTTCCAGTTCTTTGTCACCACAAAAAATGCTGCTATAAATATGTTGGAATATATAGGTTCTTTTCCTTTTCCCCAATCTCCTTGGGAAATAGACCCAGCTTGCTGTGTCTGAGTATATACAGTTTTAAATCTCTCTGGCTATAATTTCAATTTGCTCTGTTAATGGGTTGGATCAGTTCATGATTCCACCAACAATGTGCCCTTTTTTCTATATCCCCTCCAACATTTGTCATCTTGCCATTTTGTCACTTTAGACAATCTTATGGGTATGAGATGATACCTCAGAATTGTTTTAGATTGAATTTCCCTAATCTGAAGTGATTTAAAGCATTTTTTCATGTATCTAAATATAACTTTAATTTCTTCATCCAAAAACAGTCTGGTCATATCATTTGCCCATTTATCAATTGGGGAATGGTTCTTATTCCCATGAATTTGACAACATTATCTATATATTTTAGATATGAAACCTATAACCAAGAGAATGTCTATGAAAATTTCCCCAAATTTTCTGATCTTGGCAACATTTATTTTATTAGTAAAAAACAAAACAAAACAAAAAAACTTCTAATTTAATGTTCTCAAAATTATCCCTTTTACATCTCATAATGTTCTCCATCTCTTGTTTACTCAAAAATTCCTCTCCTATCCATTAATCTAATGTTCCTATTCTTCTTATTTTTTGTTTTTAATTGAATTTCCCCCACAATTAAATGTAAAAAGTTTCCAACTTTTTTTGAAGAATAATAGTCATAAATTCTCTTCTTCCCTCTCCTCATGTACCTCCTTGAGATGGTAAGCCATCTCATATAGATTTTACTTGTCCAATCATGCAAAATATTTTCCATCAATAATCATTTTCTGAAAAGAACCTTAAAAAATAAACAGTAAGAAAGCAAATGAAAAAAGTTTGCTTGAGTTTGGATTCAGACTACATAAGTTGTTTTTTGTTTGTTTTTTGTTTAGAAACAGAAGACTTTTTTTATCATGTATCCTTTAGGATTGTTTTAGATAATTTTATTACTGAGAATAGTTAAGTTATACATGATTGTTCCTTGTATTGTATTCCTGTCACTGTGTAAAGTGTTTTGGTTCCGCTTATTTCACTATGGTTCAGTTCATGCTTTCCCAGGTTTTTTATGAGCTCTTCTTACTCATTGGTTTTTAGAGCACAACAGTATTCTATTACAATCATATACTATAATTTAGCAATTTCCCAATTGATTTGTGTCCCCTAATTTTCCACCTTTTTGCCCCCCACAAAAAACTGTTTAAAATATTTTGTACATAAAGGTCCTTCAGTTTTTTTGTCTTTGTTTTTTCCTTTTGGGATATGAACCAAATAATGGTATTACTGATTCAAAGAGTACTATTTTATAGCCCTTTGGGCATAGATCCAAATTGTTCTCGAGAATGGTTGAATTGTTTCACAACTCCCCAAACAATGCATTTGTGTCTTGATTTTCCAACATTCCTTCCAAGTTTTATGATTTTATAATAGCCACTCTGATAGGTATCAGGTGGTATTGCAGAGTTGCTTTAATTTAAATTTATCTATTTAATAGTGAATTAGAGCATTTTTTCACATGACTATAGTTTTAATTTGTTTCAGAGCTGGCTGTTCATATCCTTTGAGCAAATATCTTTTGGGGAATAACTTGTATTCTTATACATTTTATTCATTTCTCTGTATTTGAGAAATGAGGTCATTATTAAAGAGACTTACAAAAAATTTTTTCACCATAATTATTAATACATATTACTCTTCATATTATTTCCCCCACTTAGTTTCTGACCACCACTTCCCTCAATTTGCCCTCTTTTCTATCAGTCCCACCCTCTTCTTATTTAAATTCCTAGAATTATTTATTAATTCAATGGCTTTCCTGCATTCAATTTTATTGATCTTGTGTTTATTTTAAGATTTCTAATTTGGTGTTTAGTTGAAAGTTTTTATTTTCTTTTTTCCCTAATCTTTTAAATTGCATTTCAAATTCACTGAGCTCTGCTTTTTCTATTTTATTAATTACTAAAATAAGCATTTAGAGATAAAAAATTCCTCTAATTACTTCTTCTGCTTTATCCCATAGGCTATGATGCATTATCTCATTATTATAATTGTCTTTAATGAAATTATTTATTGTTTCTATGACATGTTTCATGCCCCCTTGTCCTTTTAACATTAAATCTGCTAAGTCTTATGTTATTCTGCCTATAGCTCTACAGTATTTTTTTTCTTGTTACCTGTAGTATTTTCTCCTTAACCTGGGAGCTACAGAATTTAGCAATGATATTTCTGTTCATTTTCAACATAGATTCTCTTCATGGTGGTGATTGATAGATTCTTTTCTTTACTTTCTTACCTCCAATTCTAGAACCTCTGGGTAATTTTCTTTAACAATTTCATGGAGTTTGTTAGTTTTATGTATGAATCAGGCTATGTCCCAGAGTGCATACGATGATGCTTCCGGTTGCAGAAATTTTTGTATTTGTTATTTTCTAGGCCCTACATAGTTCTTTCAAATTATATAATATAAAGCCAGGTACACTCCCTGCTCCCACTGCCCAAACCCCAGTACCTTAGTCTGTGATTAACTTCAGATGATCTAGCTAGAGTTCCACTCCCCTCTTTCTGCTCTAGGCACACAAAGTAGTTCTGCCACTGCAAGCAGACAGCTCACCTCTCCCTTGGTACAACAGCCAGGGAATCCACTGTGGGTGACCACAGCCATCAGAATCCCAGTCCCTCAGTGATTGGACTCACAAGTTTATGGTCCTTCTATACTCTTCCTCTCTGGAAGCCACAGCCTGGGGCAGAGCCAATGTCTGGTCTAGTCAGTGTGTTTGGGCTCCTGAAGTGCTTGCCTGATCAGCATTCAATTTCCAGCTGTGATGAGTATGGATTCCTGGAGCCAAGGCTCCAGTCCATACAGGTCTCCACCACCTGTGGATTCCACAGGTATTAGCTACTGAGAAATAGCCTTGAAGTCAAAAAGATAAGGTGAAGCTGCCTGACTTGTCCCCAAGGCTTGTAGCTTGTTTCCTTACCCAGGTACTTGTACAACCAGGTAATATGGAGGTAAGAGATGTCAGAGATGGTTCTTCCAAGTTATCTCTGTTTGCTTTACTTAACTCCTGACTCTTTTCCATTTTTTCCACTTTTAGCATTAATTATGTGGAGTTATTTATGATTGGGGGGGACCATGGAGAATCTAGCATTTCCCATTGTTACATGATTCATGTTCTTATTCACCCCTTCACAACCCCTCAAACCCTTTCCTCATAACCAATGGGCATTTTCTCTGGTTTTCACATGTATCATCAATCAAGACTTATTTCCATATTATTGATAATTGCACTGGAGTGGTTGTTTACAGTTTACTACCCAAATCATGTCTGCATCAACTCATGTGTTCAAGCAGTTGTTTTTCTTCTATGTTTCCACTCCTGTAGTTCTTCCTCTGAATGTGGGTAGCGTTCTTTGCCACAAATCCCTCAGAATTGTCCTGGGTCATTGCATTGCTGCTAGTACAGAAGTTCATTACAATAGATTTTACCACAGTATATCAATCTCTGTGTACAATGATCTTCTGCCTCTGCTCCTTTCACTCTGCATCAATTCCTAGGGGTCATTTCAATTCACATAGAATGCCTCCAGTTTAGTTATTCCTTTGAGCACAATAGTATTCCATCACCAATAGATACCACAGTTTGTTCAGCCATTCCCCAATTGACGGGCATACCCTCCTTTTCCAATTTTTTGGCATCACAAAGAGCGCAGCTATAAATATTTTTGTACAAGTCTTTTTATCTATGATCTCTTTGGGGTACAGACCCAGCAATGGTAGGGCTAAATCAAAGGGCAGACAGTCTTTTAGAGTTCTTTGGGTATAGTTCCAAATTGCCATTCCAAATGGCTGGATCAGTTCACAACTCCACCAGCAATGCATTGATGTCCCAATTTTGCCACATCCCCTCCAACATCCATTACTCTCCCCTGCTGTCATTTTAGTGAATCTACTATGTGTGAGGTGGTATCTCAGAGTTGTTTTGATTTGCATTTCTCCAATTTTTAGAGATTTAGAATACTTTCTCATGTGCTGATTGATAGTTTTGATTTCCTTATCTGAAAATTGCCTATTCCTGTCACTTGCAAATTTATCAATTGGCTTGATTTATTTTGTACAATTGATTTAGCTCCTTGTATATTTTAGTAATTAGACCTTTGTCAGAGTTTTTTGTTATAAAGATTTTTCCCAGTTTGTTCTTTCCCTTCTGATTTTGGTTGCATTGTTTTTGTTTGTATGAAACCTTTTTAATTTAATGTAATCAAAATTATTTATTTTACAATTTGTAATTTTTCTAACTCTTTCTTGGTTTCAAAATCTTTCATTTCCCAGATATCTGACAAGTATACTATTCTGTGTTCATGTAATTTACTTATAGTTTCTTTCTTTATATCCAAGTCATTCACCCATTCTGAATTTTGGTATAGGCTAAAAGATGTTGATCTAAATCTCTCCCATATTGTTTCCCAATTTTCCCAGCTATTTTTGTCAAATAATGATTTTAGTCCCAAAAGTTGGGCCCTTTGGGTTTATCATAGACTGTCTTGGTGACATCACTTATCCCAAGTCTATTCCATTGATCTTCCCTTCTGTCTCTTAACCAGTACCATATTGTTTTCATGACCACTGCTTTATAGTACAGTTTAAGATAGTGATTCCCAAAGTGGGTGCTACTGCCCCCTGGTGGGTGCTGCAGCGATCCAGGGGTACAGTGATGGCCACAAGTGCATTTATCTTTCCTATTGATTGCTATTAAAATTTTTTAAAAATACTTTCCAGGGGGCTAAGTAATATTTTTTTCTGGAAAGGGGGCTGTAGGCCAAAAAAGTTTGGGAACCACTGGTTTAAGATCTGGTACTGCTAGGCCACCTTTCTTCACTTTTTTTCATTATTTCCCTTGATATTCTTGATCTTTTGTTCTTCCAAATGAACTTTGTTATAGTTTTTTTATAATTCAGCAAAAAAGTTTCTTGGTAGTTTGATAGATATGGCACTAAATAAGTAAATTAATTTGGGTATAATGGTCATTTTTATTATGTTAGTTCATCCTACACATGAGCAATCAATCTTTTTCCAATTGTTTAGATCTAGTTTTAATTGTTTGGAAAGTATCTTTTAGTTGTGTTCGTATAATTCCTGTGTTTATTTTGGTACGTAGATTCCTAAATATTTTATATTGTCTAGAATGATTTTAAATGGTATTTCTCTTTCTAACTCTTGCTGCTGTGATGTGTTGGAAATATATAGAAATGCTGACGATTTATGTGCATTTATTTTGTATTCTGCTAAATTTTTTATTCTTGCTAAAATTGTTGATTATTTCCACTAGTTTTTTAGTTGATTCTCTAGGATTCTTTAAGTAGACCATCATATCATCTGTAAAGAGTGATAGCTTGGTCTCCTTATTGCCTTTTTTAATACCTTCAATTTCTTTTTCTTCTCTAATTTCCACTGCTAGTGTTTCTAGTATACTGTTAAATAATAAAGGTGATAATGGGCATCCTTGTTTCACTTCTGATCTTATTGGGAAGGCTTCTAATTCATCGCCATGGTATATGATGCTTGTTGATTGTTTTAGATATATACCGTTTATTATTTTTAGGAAAGGTCCTTCTATTCCTATTCTTTCTAGTGTTTTCAATAGGAATGGATGTTGTTTTTTGTCAAAGGCTTTTTCAGCGTCTTTTGAGATAATTTTTTGTTTGTTTTTTGTTTTTTGTTTATTTGTGATTTTTGTTTGTTAGCTTATTGATACGGTCAATTATGTGGATGGTTTTCCTAATGTTGAACCATTCTTGGAAGTTGTCTTTCCTCTTAACAGAAGAATCATCCTGTTCCCCATCCAGTTTTCATAGAGTGAAGTGAAAGACCAAGAGGCCATTCAGGGTTTAATGCATTATATTAAGGTGTCATATGTCTTCTCTAGAAAATATAGGTAATGGAGGGCACCAGGGATGTTAAAATATAAATCTAATAGTTGAAGGTACACAAACTGGGGTGTAGGAGAGACTGGACCAGGATAAGGAGTTCACTGGATTTATCACAGGAATGGCAGTTAGTCTTAACTGTCACCCTGCTCTCCCTAGGCCAGAGTCTAGAAACAAGCAGGCAAGGTAAAAGGGGTTTAACAGCTTTAATTATGTTTAACTAAAAGGTGGGAAAGGGATTTCTATACTTAAAATCTAAAGGGCAAAACCACAGGGCAAGGGGAGGACTTATTTCTACACTAATCTAAGTGATCTAACAGGCAGGGCCCAAGAAGCAGTGCAGGCTTTGGGAGCTGATTCAAGCCTGGTGTCAGCCAGACTAGAACAGCACAGCTATGGATCAGAGGGGTGGCTTTGAGGGTTCTCATAGTTTTCCAAAGAGGTTCACAGGATGCCAAAATCTTAGGTGGTCCAAGATACCAAGAAGTGTGAGTGACATTGAGGAGCTGTCCACCAGGTCTCAAACTCCTCCTCTGCTTGGTTCTGCTCTGTAGGTCTTCTCCTCTTGCTGGAAATCCACCTCCACTCAGGATCCCAAGGAAATCAGGAAGCAGGGTCTGAGATCTCCCTGGGCTGGCAACAGTTTGCCCACCACTCATGGAGTCTCCCTCTCAGGGCACAAGGCACTCCTTCCTGCTCCTTCATTCCATTTTAGAGTTCTCCAGCTCAGCCTGCTAGATGAATCTTAATTCTTAATTAATCAATTACTACCTAATCTTCCTCACAACACTTCTATGCTGGGACACTATAGCAAGATCAGGTCAGAAATTTTGTTATCCTCCAAAGACTCAAGTCTTTAGTCACTATAAAATAAAATAACATAAAATAAAAAATATATTTTCCCTAATTATCTCTCTGATCAATACAACTACTGACCTGTGCTAACATCAGTAAAAACAATCCTACTGGTGCCCTTTTTTTTGAAGGAAAATGGAAAACAGGTGCTCATAAGTGGGAATGCTTAAATGATACATACACTAAGCATTACAAAATACAATTGTCTGATAATAATCCCATACATTTGACTGAAATTTTATAGTTTATAAAGCACTTTCAAATGCGTTATTTTGTTTGATTATAAGCATAATGCCTACAATTTATTTTTATTATATCAATTATATTATTATACCCAATAGATTTTATTATATATTATATATTTATTATATTTAATATAGTATACTTATTATATCTCTTTTGATCCTTTCAGCTTCTTAGTTAAATAACTATGGTGTATTATTTTTGGAAATACCACTGAACAGTCAGAAGATCTGAGTTTGGAACCTGATTTTCCCACTTACTACTTGCATGTTCTTTGATAAATCACCTCTCTGGGTTTGAGTTAAAAATGTACAAAATGAAGGTATTGCACTAAATCAGAAGTATCAAGATCATGGACTAGATGTTTAAATCCCATTTTACAGAAGAGGAAATTGAGGTTCAGAGCAACTTGCCCTTTGTCATAGCGTTTGTAAACAATATTTTTAACTTGTAGCCTTTCAAGGTACAATCTACAACTTTCTTCATTGTACCCAGCTACCTTTCCAGTTCCTCAGTAGATAGCTGCCTCTTCAGTTCTGGCAGCCATCCAACTTTTGAGCATTACTTCGACATTTAAAGAGAGAAGAAATGAATGAAAACATAAACAAAGCTATGTTTTAAGCAGCATCAATATCAAGGAATGCCACAGGCTGCATTTTGTTCACCCTGTTAGCATGCAGAATTATTTTACATTACAGAAAGCTGCCTTTTCCCGTCCAAGCAAGCAAACAAAACAAAAAAAGCAGAACTAATTAAGATCGTCATATCTCAATAAATATGCAAATGAAAAATCAAAACAAAGAAATTCTATTTATCACATCATAAAGTTGCAAATTGCTATACAGGCTAGTGTGGAAAGACTGCAAGGGATAGAAACTATTTCAATAGTTCTGCCTAGTGTGCAAGCAAATAGCTATGTTTATAGATATATAAATACATATAGCTATATATATGTATATACACATGCATTTATATATTAGTAATAATAATAATAGTAATTATTAGTATCATCTCCTAAGAAAATGCTCATGTTTCTCTTCTTGCTAATGTTAGTGTGCCCTGTTTTAGGTTATATTAACACAATGGCAAATCATAAGATAAGCAGATAATAGAGTTTAAATAGATTTTTTTTAATTAGGAAAGAGCTTTATATCTATTGTGTCATTTGAATTCCATAACAACACTATTAGGAAGACATTATAGTAATTATTAAAATTGGTGCTTAAATAGTTACTTTCCTATGGTTACACAACTAATAAATTTTAGAAGTAGAATTTGAATGTAGACCTTGCTTCTTCTCTCTATGCTCTCACTGGATATGAATTGGAAGATACTGATTTAATTTGGTGGCTTGTCACTGGTTGGATGACCTTGGTCAAATCACTTAGCATCAAATTATGGAAAAGTTATTACTGCAAGCTCTTATTACCTAAACATTTGAATATGGGTTATAAATGTGAGTAAGTCAAGGAAGACACTTGAGTTGTGAGTTTGGGTGACTAAAGGGACTGTGTCCTCAAAAATAATAGGGAAATTATGAAGGGAGTGATTATTTGGGGGAAAGAAAATATACAAAGAGTTCCTATGATTTTTTTTTGGTCTAGGATAGGTCATATTTAAAAGAACTTGATTTCTTATTGTGAAAAACAGTAGAACAAGGGGATTTCATAGCACCATTTTATCTGAATTTTAGCAAAGCATTCAATAATTTGTATGTGTGTGTGTAAGAAGAGATTTAGATTAGATGGAATTAATTTCTTTACTTCATTTTACTTTAAACTACCTTAATGAGCAGACTCAAAGAGTAATAAGTAATGCTTCCATATCATCATGGCTGGAGGTCTCCAGTAGAGTCTCCCAGAGACCAGTCCTTGGCCCTAAATTCTTTTAAACAATTCTATTAATGGTTTAAAGAGCAGCTAGGTGGTATAGTGGACATGAATATGACTGAAAGAAGTACTATGAAGCTCTTAGAAGTTGGCCAGACATCAAAGACTCCAAGGTCATCCACTGCATCCCAGGCTTCCTGTCTTCAATGACTCTGGAAGAGAGAGTGAGGTTGATGACTTTTCCCATTTATATCTTACTTAAATCCAACCAACATGCAACTCAAGGTATCACCCTCATATCAGTGATTCTCTTCTAAAATAAAGAATGGGAGGTGGAGCCAATATGACAGGGTAGTAGCAGAAGGCTTCTGAACATCCTTCCAAACAATCATTAGACAGTATCTCAAGAGGACAGAAATCAAAATCAGATGAATAAAGGAGCTCTCACACTGGCCTCAGAATTAAAGGTAGGCAGTGAGTGGGTATTCCCATACTATAAGGAGGAGAAACTGCACTAATCAACCATCCCACCTATTAAGTTAGAGTTTGAAGGAAGGTCAAGGCAATCTCTAAATTCTTGGGGGCTGCCTAAAAGCACAATAGACTTACCCCAGAGGGCAGTACAAACCTTAGCAGTGAGACGCAAGGCTGAAGAGCACAGAGCTTGAGAAGAGGAGCATGGAATTTTGGCAGAAAAATGGCTGTTGCCAGCTGAGGCAGAAGGGGCTAGAAATATAGCCTGAGGGAAAAATGCTTCAAAGCTCACTACATAAAGAACATCGCAGATCTACCTGCCCTCACTCAGGCTTCTGACAGGGAAGAGAAGATACTACCAAGACAAAGCCCTGTGAGACAGAAGCTAAGAAAGCAATGACCGCCAACATGCAGGAACCCTAATCCACTAGTGGCAAAAGGAATAAGCAACAGCAAAAAAAGCTCTTGATATTGGATAATTTCTATGGAGAAAAACAGCAAACTATGGAAGCAACAGCAGAAAGTGAAAAGCAAACAAACAAATCTAAACTTTCCAAAATAAATGGAAATTGGTCACAAGCTCTCCAGGAACTCAAAAAGGAGTTAAAGAACCAACTAAGAAAGATAGAAGAAAAATGGGAAGAAAAGTGGGGGGAAATAAAAGTTATACAAAAAGAAAATAACAGCTTAAAAGACAAAATTGTCCCTATGGAAAAAGAGGCACAGAAATCAAATGAAGCAAAAACAAGAAATGAATGACAATGACAACAACATTAAAAACAGTGGATATACTGGTCAGCCTGAAGTCAGAAAGTCTTGAATTCAAATCTTATCTTATTCCTTTATTAGGTGTGTGCTCTAGGTGGGTTTTCTAGCTTTTGTTTCCCTCAGTTTCCTCATCTGCAAAATGTGAATAATACTACCATCTACTGCCCAGGGTTGTTGTGAATATCAAATGATTTAGTATTCAGCACCATATCTGGCACAGAATAGGTAATATATAAATGTTAGCTGTTACTATTATTATTCTTAATATCTAAAGACATGAATGGCATGCTTATGAAATTTTCCAGATGATGCAAATCTATGAGACATATATAGCAATCTGTATGAGTTATGATCCAAAAGACCTTGACAAATTAAAATATTATGGTGAACTGAATAAGATAAAATACAATAGGTACAAATTTAAAGTCTTAAAATTATATTCAAATCACGAACCTCACAAATACAAGATGAGGGAGACATAGCTAGACAGAAGTTTGCCTGAAAATGAACTGGGAGTTTTAGTAGAATATCAGTCCATTATCATGAGGAAGCCAAAAAAAAAAACCATGGATGCAATTTTGAGATACAGTATGAGGTACCTTATAACTAGCAAAACTTCCAAGAAAAAGACATGAGTTTTTCCATACTTTGTTGTGATCAAATCACATCTGTTGTATTGTTTATATCATGTGTATGGTTTTTAAAAACTCTTACCTTCATCTTAGAATCAGTTCTAGAAAAAAGATAATGGTTTTGAAAAAACTAATTAGGAGATACATGCTGCCTTAGTTTTTGTTATCATGAATTTTTTTTCTAAACTTGTTACCTTCTATTTTAGAATCAATTCTAAAAAATAGTTCCAAGGCAGAAGAGAGGTAAGGGCTGGGCAATTCAGATTAAGTAACTTGCCAAGAGACAAAACAATGAAGTGTCTGAGATCAAGGTTGAACTCAGAACCTCCCAACTTTAGGCCTGCCTCTCAATCCAATGTGCCACATAGATGCCCCTCCCAAAGAATTTTCAGGATAAGAGCTAATGAGAACAGAGAAAGAAAATATGTTGCATCATGTATTAAAGGAAGACTTCAGAAAAGTGGTTCATGAACCTGACCCTTGAAGGAAAGATAGATTTTGATTAGTTCCTGGAACTGTCAGAGAGCTATTTTATTATTTTCCCTTAGACTTGAATGCATTTTAGGTCAGATGCAACCAAGGCTTTGTACTGAATGATCAATATGGTGATTTCTATGTATCCTGACTCTAGACCAAGTGAAACTGACTTTTGTCCCATATTAAAAAGCATTTTTTTTATTTTACTCCCCTCTCTTATATCCCCTCTCTCTCATTGTTCTTATTGAATTTTATTCATATTCACGTTGTTCTTCCCTATAACTCATTGCTTTTTCCTAAACCTACCACATTTAGCATCTTATTTGGTAGCCTATGCCTTTATCTTTAAACTTAGATGAGAAGTTTTAGAATATACCAGATTAAAAAAATAGCAACTGTGGAGGGCATAGTATACCTTCCTCAAAAATAAGAATTTTATATCTAGAAAGGTCCTTAGAAATCATTGATATGAGTTTGTGAAAAAAGTACATATCTAGGAAGGAGAACTTAATTCTCTTGATTCTATCATTCTTATTAGTTCTAATATTAGGCAAATTATTTTTTTCTCTGTTTGGCTTCAGTTGAAAAATCTGTAAAATAAAAGGATTCTATGCTCAGATAAGTTTTCTTCCAACCCTAATAATCTAAAATTCAGTCCAATTATTTCTTTTTTACAGAGAAGGAAACTGAGCCCCAGGCTAATTGTGTTTCTAATTAGCATTAGAAATGGGAATATAACTCAAGATTCCTGATTTCCTATATATCATTCTTTAAATTATCCCACAATGACTGAGATTAGTTGGTTTACTTATTTTATGAAATGTAATATAATGTAAATTATTTGCTTAATGTCATACAGGTAATCAGTAGCAGAAATGGTATTCAAACCCAGGTCTTTTTATTTCAGTTCCAGTTAATTTGGAAAATTAGAGATTGTCCTATTACTTTATGTTGGCTTTTTTTGCAACTTATATCTGTCTAGTTCATTTGTATCATTAAGAAGCATTTTAACAAATAATTTTAAAAAAATGAATTTCCCTGGTCTCCTAATGGTTAGAGTGTAATAGATTTTAAAAGTCTTAGATAACACCAAAATACTCTGATTTTTTTTTAACCTTTGTAATATATTTGTATTTCAGTGTTCCTTCTGACCCAGATTCTGGGCAGTCTGGAATGAATCCAGGGATTGCTCAACAGCATTAATTATTCAATTACTTCATTTACTGACAGGCAAAACTTATTTGGCAAGCAGGACATCCCACCCAGAAGACCTCATGGATCATCCACTCAGAGATTCACTTGTAACAATTTAGAAAGGAAGGAAAAGGGAGTGAGTGAAAATTATTTCCCTTTATTTTTCTAAGCCACTCCCATAATCTGATGCTACATGTTTTTAAAGTGAGAGAGTAGCTATTCACACCATGGACTTATAAAGTATAATTTAGAAAATTGAGTTCATCAATTAATGGCACCTAGGTTTTTCCCAACATTTCGTTTTATTACTATTAGAAAGTCATTTAACCTCCTGGAATTCTTTTTCTATAAAATGAGGTGGTTAGGTTAGATTATTCCTAAGATTTCTTTGAATCATACTAGAACTTAAATAGAAGATTTCTTTTTTACGCCAGTAGGTAAAAAAAAAGAGATTCCTATTCCTTATTTATTTTTAGAACTTTGAAAAACATATAGATTTTAGTTTTATATCTCTTTCATTTCTAAATACCCTTCTCTTACTTTCTCTACTAGGTAAGAACTTCCAAAAGAACAAGCCAGAGGTCAGTTTGATATAGAAGAGAGGATAATAGTATAGTGGGGCAGCTAGGTGGTAGAGAAAGCAGAATCTCCAGACCTGGAGTCAAGAAGAATTGAGTTAAAATATACTCAGATACCTACAAGCTCTATGATCCTGGGCACCTAACTTAACTCTACTTTCTTCAGTTTTATCAAATGCAAAATGGGTATAGTAAAAGGAGGGGATTATTGTGAGAATATTTATAAAGCACAGTACCTGGCACATAGTAGGCACTATATAAATGTTAGCTATTATTATTAATATGAAGGCCATTAGTTTTAGAGATAAAAGATCAGACTTTGAATACAATTTCTGCTACATACAATTTGCTTGAACTTGGGTAAATTATTTAGCCTTATTGGGTCTCAAGTTCCTTGTTAACAAAATGACGAGGATAGACTGAGTGATTTCTAAGATACTTCTCAGGTCTAAATCCCAAAATATTGTACCAAAGTATCAGAATTTCTATATTGGTCTGGGGTGGATTAATTGTCAAATAGTGTATAATTATGGCTTCAATTTTATGGCTTTTTTTGTTCATTTCTGAAAGGTGAGCCTTTCTGCTTCTTTTAAAATTCCCTTTAGAAATATGCATGGATTTTCATAAATTAAAATAATCAGTCTTAAAAAAAACACACAGGGGGCAGTTAGGTGGCTTAGTGGACTGAGAGCCAATCCTAGTGACAGGAGGTTCTGGGATTAAATATAGTCTCAGACACTTTCCTAACTGTGTGACCCTGGGTAAGTCACTTAACCCCCATTGCCTAGCCCTTACTGTTTTTCTTCCTTGGAACCGATATACAATATTGATTCTAATTTCTCAGATTTGGAAGAGATCTCAAAGGTCATTGAAACCTTACATGTAGAGGAATTTCTTTTTTACAACATTTCTCAATTGTGTTCATCCAGCTTCTATCTGCATATCACTAATGAAATAAAATTAATTACATCCTTAGGTGGTCCACTCAAATGTAGTATAGCTGTAATTGCTAGGAACTTTTATAAGTTTTAGGCATAGATTTTACTCTTTGCAATTTCCATTTTTCCTTCTCCTCCCCTGTGGGACCATGCATAACAAATCATTTTTCTTCTCACATTAACAATGATTCAAGTAGGTGAAGATACATCACTCCTATGTTTTCTCTTGTTTAGGCTAAATACTCCTGAACCCTCTCAATTCACTTATATTTAACATGATTTCAAGGTCCTTTACTATCCTGGTCACTTTCCTTTTGGATGTCAAGTGGTCATCAAGCATTTTGTAATAGCCTTCCTAAAATAAGTTTAACAGAACTAAACTATTCCTGGATATGGTTTCACCAGGGAAGAATGCATTATGACTAGCATCTCCCTGGTTCTGGAAAATGCAAGCTACAATCCTGTGATTTTCCGTGAGTAGGGAACCTTTGGTAAAAATAATCAGATTAGCAGCTCTTCTGCAATTTATATAGCCTTAGAGCATTGCCTGGAACACTGAGAGTCTATGACTTCCTTAGGCAATATATGGCAGAAATTAAACTTCAGCCCAGGTCTTCCTTATTTGGAGGCCAGATAACTATTGAAAATATCAGTCTCCTGTGCTAAGGATTATGGGAAATAAACCAAATGAAAAACCTGTGACAGAGACCCTTCCTTATGGAATTCACTATTTGGAGATACTTAAGTTAATCAGAGAATAGGAGGAGTAGGGAACCATCCTTTAAGAACTTTGTGCAAAGTGCTTTATGATTATTATCTAGCTTGAGAGAAAATTTGCTAAAAATATATTTGAGAAAGACTGAGTTATAAACTACATTGTATTTAGTATATATAGATATATATACACACACACATATATATACATATATATGTATATATATATACT